>NW_015374192.1:1499645-1666011 GCF_001272555.1 Dufourea novaeangliae | reverse complement strand
AAAGTGAGGAAGCAAGCACAGACCTGCACGGGATGGTACGACCTTGGTACACGGCGTACACGGCTAAGTCAATAAACTGGGTGACGCAACTCACTAGCGCGTTGGATCGACGGAGAGCACCGATACTCGGCACGCTCTACCGTACTCTCTCGCTCGCACACCTCCCTCCCATAGACCACCGAAATTCCTCGGCACGCGTCAACACCGACGGAGAGCACCGATACCGCGGCTCGCTCTACCGCTCTCTCTCGCACGCCGTGACGTCACCCGATTCCCGGAATTCCGCGGCCTCGAGATGGCTCACTACGGTAAGGCATTCATGCAAGGGAAATTGTAAACCGCCCGGCCAAAAGGTAGCTTTGATAAACTATCTATGAAACTACATCTATTCTGAATTTTTCTGTTACAAATATACAAATGTGACTGTACAATAAGTTTAGGGTTATTTCAGCCGTGAGATGGCGCCATCGACAACTTTACACTTGCTGCATCGTGCAATCGGGGCGCACTGTAATTTTGAAAATGCACGCGTCACATGAATAAACTTATTTCACTTCTGTTCTGAATTTGTCAAAGACGGGCAAACTACTTGGGAACTGTATCTCTTTGAAATCTGTGCAATTTCTTATTTTACTTGGGGTGAGAACAGAGGTAGTCAATTCTATTTTGATCGCTCTAATAATCGTTTTCGATTTTTTTTTCTCGTCTCATACAGCGAATGTTGTATTTCCTTCTTAGTCGATACGTTTTTCTGTGTGGAAAAAGGAAAAATGAAGGTACAGGCGATTGAGAAGTGTAATGAGTTTCAATAGAACCATCTTTTTCTTTTTCCTTCAATTTCATCGTGTAGTCAACCTATTGCGATAATCTAATCTCCTTCTGCCACGATGTTATTGTAAAGGAAAGAAAACATGAAGCTCTTTTTCGCGAATATTGCTTTTATTTCGACATGAACATCTAATGTCTACCTCCTACCACAGAGATCCAGTACAGTACGATACTTAACAAAATAAATTGATTGTCGTGTGGGCGTGCAGGGATAGCTTGCGGAAAGAACCGCGAAACGATGGAACGACGACGACGACGACGACGACTTCGAGTTGCTCTTCTGGAAAATTCACAATTTCATTTTATTCTCCTGTCTCTTTGTTTCCGAATAAATTTCGCCTCTCCTTGGTCAACAGTCACGGGACTAAGAATACGTCGTTTAAGACAAAAAATGTACTCTCACTCCCTGCACGAGTTTCTCGGGCTCGAGGTATCGCTCTTACAAAGTAGAAAAACGTCAATCATGCGGATGAGAGACCGTGATGGAACGTGTGTTGCGCATATAAAAATAGACCAGCCTTTCGGGGGTTGTCCATGATGGCTCTGGTACGAGTTCTCGCGATCACCAGTGGGAGGATTAACAATAAATAATCTGTTTGGTTGCGTTGCATTTATATCCGTATCGATATCCATCGACGATTAGCTTATCCGAAAATCTTCTCTCGGGTAATTGTGTGTGATCGTCAATGAATATTTTACGGGGGTAGCGAATCGTCTGCGGTCAAATCGACACCCCAGAAGACAAGACGACGATGGTGATTCGTGCGACGCGACCGACACAATTTTTACGGTTAAACAGAATCGGCGAACAATCGATGATAGTTTTTACATACTTAGAAGCCGTTGCTCGATATGTGAAGCGCTCGTTTAATTTGCAATATACATAAGTACAGTGGTGCACATGTTCATGTGAATCATTTATATGTCGTGTAATATAAACAACAATGCAAAAAGAAATATTTGTTCGTAATTGTTCGGTAATTTGGGAATGAAACTCTGGATGTTTATGCGGGCACCACTGTACTTGGCCCGTGTATCACGGCTGCAACGTTTCCAATCGTTATCGATCATCTCCAGGTCTCGTCGAAAGTAACGAACAATGATATAGTAAGTCTATACACACGCATTCACACACACACACACACACACACACACACACACACACACACACACACACACACACACACACACATGCACACATATACCGACGGAGAGGGACCATCCTCCCGTCTTGTACGTTTTTAGGCCGTCCCTACTCGACTGAACGTTATCCGTTCAACAATCTTATCGATACTCTCGCGAACGAGACTCCAGTGTGCGGCCAAATCACGTTTCACCGAGAGAATATAGTAGAAAAGAAACAACGAACCGCAATAATAGATTAAACCGATATTTCGTTAAATACTCGAGCTATCTACTATTGATGCGCTAATAGCCAGATGTCTGGACATATTGGAATGTAATCGAGCTCGATTCGATTCGAAGTTCAGAGCTTCAAACCCATTCGAAATTTGAAGTACCTACTCGGTAACCACTCACCCGTAATTGATCAGAAGCGACGAGAGAGATCGAGACTTCCACGAGAACGACGCACAGTGGTACAGAATAAAAATTTAGCAGCTCAAGTGATGAGTGAAGTGTGAAAACAATTTTCTTTTATCTTCCAATCTATGTATATGTGTGCAATTGTGAAAACAAATTTATTTTATCTTCCAAAAGAAACTCAAATCGACTTATTATTAACCCTGGAAGATTTGTTATTATATTCCTCAGATCTTTTCGTATGATGATACGAATTATTGATGGTCTCAATCAGAAATAGAATAAAGATTCCCCAAAACTTTAAACCTTTAGAAGATGTTGAGAACATACTATTGGTGAATGAGTACGTCATCGAAGAGGATTCTTAAAATTGGTAAGAATGCGTTCACGTACCTACTTCTATTCGAATAAACATTATAAGTCATTTTTGCATTCCTTCAGCTAATAAGCTAAATTTTCATTCTGGACCATTGTGCGACGGTCTGAACGCATCTTCAAAACGTCACCCAATGTATATCCTCTCTTAATCGCCAAAGTATACGCTACATATTTATACATAATAACGATATCGCTCCGTGTCGTACGAAAATTGAGTGGGGACGACCAGCGTCGCGTGATTGGACGAAACCAGCGTCCAGCGGAATGAAAGAGCGACTTTCGATATTCGTTGACTCGATTTTCGAGGCGACAATTCGAAGAGCAAAAAAAAACTTTTATTTATTTACCTGAATGTATAATAAATAAATACCAGGAAGCTGTTTTACAATATGTTGTTTGCTTTCTTTCAAAATAAATTCTGTAAAAGTGTCACCTTTTTTTCCGGCCGCTGAAGGGGAAGGCTTTAAGGAAACGATCGTCGAGCAGATTAACGAAAGACGATCTTCACGGACGGGACACTTCGAAAATCGAGCCACTCGCGGAGAATCGGGGTTTATTTTGACACGTATCATTTTGTCTCAATTAATTGGACACGTTCGACCGAGGCCGTGGCATAACGCGTACCCGTGATTATCGGAAAAACTCTTCCTCGTGCACGTGGCGAAGCCCGACACAGTCACCATGGATAAATCTACAGGGTGACTCGGATTCGACGTGCCTGTCACGAAACGAAACACATGTTTATACAGATTCTTTGACTCGGGGGTAAATTTCTCTTGGAGCCAAGAAATGATCATTTTCTGTGAGTATTTTTTTTTTTTACGTTACATATCGTTTCACGAAAAAATCCACTAAATTTAAGAATTTGCAGAGCTACTTCATCTCTTTCAAACATTTAAAAAGAAACCCGTGAAAACAACATTAATGCACTTGAAGTTACAATTGAAGAAAATAACAAGAAAGTAGAGGAGTCACTACTGGGAAAACTTTTAATTGGACGATATTTCTGATGCAGCAATCTGATATAAATGGTACCGGTCCATTTCCGAGAACTTCGTAATTCATTTCAACCCGGACACGGATCCCACCCTGTACAGGAATCTGTGTGCACGCGTTGCAACACACGAGCGGCGAGGGACACGTGTTACCCATTAGATCCTAATAAATAATCGAACCGTTCGCGTACAAGCCGCCAAATTTACTAGCGGCGGATTCCTTGTCTCATTCGTCGTTTGATTCTAATCTCGAGCGGTTGGCGCGCGCGTCGATGCCCGGCGACGCGACACATACCGCTCTGGAATCGATTCTTAACAAGGCAACATCCCGAATTCACAATCGCCGATTTTTATTGCAACTCTGTGAAATTGCAATTTTCATAAAAATATTCGACACGTATTTTTTTTTTTTAGCTGCTCTTGTCCACGTTGACGGGATGAAATCAAGCGTCGAAGTTAGAGGTGTGAACTGTATTCGGTCGAATACAGTGAATCTTCGATGAGTGTTCGAAGGCTTTTCGACACTGAACAGTAAGTATTTCATAAACTAATGGCCATATGCGGCTGAAACAAATATTTTGCTTGAGAATTCCTAGATCTATCACTGTGCTAAACCTCGTTAAAAATCCAGAGTTATACTTAAGGAACTGTCCTTGTCAGTGCCGAGGACCCTTCGAACACTCATCGCGGATTTACTGTAGTATTTTTGTTCATCGAGGACGATTGTCCGTCGAGTATCTATACATGTCACTTAAGCCCTGTCCAGGAACTGAGTTTCATAATCCTTATCCACTAATCCGTCGGAAGCCATACACGCGTCAGAATGCTCGCGATCAACCTGTTGCCACCTGTTTCCTATGATTGTGAACGGTGTTTACTTAACACTGGCGAACCAACCGAAGGCAGAGCAAATATTATTCGACGAACGGGGATGAGGGGCACATGATTGGAAGGGTGAAAGTTTCCTTGTTTGCGAGTCCGTCGAGTTTCCTGGACGGACCACTCCGCCTAACTGTGAATTCGTTAAGTGCCGAAGGAGGAACGCGAGGATCGATAAATCGCATCGAGTATCACCGCCGAACTGCAATTTGGCGGAATCATAATCGTTCGTTGAACTTTAAGATCGACATTTTCCACAATCGTTTCCACTTTCATGAATCCTTGATTCCAAGAATTCGAATAGTACGAAGTATTCGAAAAATTCGAGTATTTCACCGAAGTATTTGTATTATTTGAATATTCAATTAATAGAAGTGATTGAATTTCGGATTGTACAGAACAGGAATTTGAAAAACAAATAATTGTAAAGGCCAATGTGAAAAGAATTTCACGTTAAAGTGTGAAAAAATATATTATGTTTAGATTCCTGTTCAGTACAATCCAAAATTCGATCACTTAGAATATTCGAATACTTTCAATAATCCGAATAATTTCAATATTTCGAATACTGCAAGTACCGCGAATACTTCGAATATGAATTTCGAATTATACTGCTATTCGGATAGTCAAATATCCGTAACAGAAAATACCACACTGTGCATTGGCGTGCGACAGTCCCTTAGAGCACATGCAGATTCTCGCAGCTCTTGCTTTTGCTGTCGTTCAAGCACATCTTGCTGAGTATTTCCCTGGCGAGATTCAGGCTGAGGGCGGTCTTGCTACCGTGAAGCTTCGAGAAGATTTTCCCCTTGCTGCCCTGTCGTCTCAGCTTCTTGTCACGTGTCTCTCGTAGTCGGATCTGCTTAAGCACGCCCACCAGAAGTTCGTCCACGTTGTGCTGTATACCGCTAGACGTCTCGATGAACTTGCATTCCCGCGACGTCGCGAGTTGCTTTCCCTCTGCGACAGAAAACAGAAGGGTACGCGATCATGGAAATTGTATACGGTAAATCATCGATGGGTCTTCGCGCGTCGACGCAAGGACTCTTACCGTTCGACGTGATTACGCGACTTCTCACGAGGTCGGACTTATTGCCGACGACGATCACGGATCGTTCCTGAGTGTAGTGCTCCCTCCACAGGTAATTCAATATCTCCTCGGCGATCTGGAAGCTGGTGCGTGACACGATGGAGTAGACGACGATGCACGCGTGCGGTTCGTACGTCGACAACGAGTTCTCCACCTGTGCGAAATTGTTACAGTGTCGATTTACCGTGTGCCACGCGCAAGCCACCGTTACCAAACTGGCACAACTACAAGTAATTCGGGAAGGGAAGAACAGCAAAATAGGTAAACTTTCTGATTAAGTTCGGTTCGTTGGTCAATTTCTAGGGATTCGAGGAACTTTTTCGCGGAAGCAATTACCGTGAAAACCGTGAACGTTTCGCTGTTCGTCGTTGTGAAACTCGTATTCGTTCTTGTGTAACACTTTGACTGTCATGTCACGCGAATATGGGTGATCCTAAGCGAAAAGAAATGTATCTTTTGTTACTTCTTACGAAGAAAGAATATTTCAGTCATTTCAGTTTTTCTATTTCAGATGAATAGAATGATCAGAATCATTGCAATCAATCGAGAGATTTTCTTCCAGGTGATCGGCTTTCATGGGCTGCAGCGCCATCTTTATGTAATATTTCCAATCAAACATTATTTGTATTTATAACTTAAGATATAATGAATGTACAATTCCTGAAAAAAGTTACATACAATCGCGTGAAACAGTAGAATATCCCTTTAAAGAACGAAATAAAGTATGTCTGGTTACATACGGCCTTTTCCACTAGGTCAGTCAACGTTTTAAAAGACGAATATCGAGAAATTTAATGTGTCGAACGAGAAGTCAAGTACCCGGGTGCAATGATTTTTACGCGTCGAAACTGTATTCATCGCGACAAATGATACTTGTACATGGTACCGTTGACACGGATTCAAGGGTTTCGTTGATTGTATCGACCCGAAGCGGTCGCTTGATTTGAAATTGTTTATTTTCAGTGTATACGGGATTTTTTTTCTCATACGCGCTCGCCAGATTTCATCTCGGTTTTATTGCGCTATTTGTTTCATGACCTTTCGCCTTTCGATCGACCGCTGGCTACGCCAGGCACAATTGGGCCTGCGAGATAGAGTATTCAGTTGCGAAAGGGGAAGGCTTTTGCGCGCTGAAATTTCAGGTGAACCCCCGACACACACGTTTCGACTGTGTTACAAATTGAGAACGCCACTTACGCTCATCTCCACGTGGGGATGATCGATGAAGACCATTTCCGATTCCTCACCGTCCAGTAGAATCGAGACAGTCTTCTCGCCGAACTCGTCGTCTGTAACACATTTAATGGAACTTCGTTAACGTTTCGACTGGCGTGTCATCGATGCACTACACGTTTTTTTCCTTTGGAGCTAAAGAAGAACGATCACAGGAATATATTCAATGAAATAAATCAAGTTACAGCCTCTATGAACCTCGAGTGGTTTGGTAAGATAACAACTGCTACAAGGATTCACTCATACAGTGCTTATTCTAATTATAATTGAATATTTTAAGGGCCAATTAGCAAATCATTGACATTCGGTTTATTTTCTCACGTAGAATTATCCCTATCTAGTTTACTACCACTTACATGATTATCGGAAGATGAAAATATTAATGTTTAAGTAAAAATCAGATAACATACTAAATCACAGAAATCGTTTTAGAATCTACTGTTCGGTCTCTGCTAAGACAATATCATAAGTGAAATTAATTCCTCGTGTCAGTGGTTCACGTCATAAGAATAAATCTAATGTACCAGTGAATCTTTCGAGCTTCGATAGAATGGACGAACATCTTTTCATTTCAACGTTCTATACTTTACGAGCGACTCGAATAAGCGACTTTTAATGTCGCTGAAACGAGCAACGCGTTAAATGAAATCTTAACTGCTTTCTGAGGTCAGTGAACGCCCAGAACTACAGGGTGTCCTATTTAAATCGATCCACTCGAGTATCTCCGAAACTGTCATCGATATTCAAAAATGTTTTCAGACATCACAAGTTTTAATATGTATAACTAATCCATAGCTGATACCATTTAACTTTAGTCTGAAACATTTTTTGGGTCGATTTAAATGGAACACCCTGTATATCGATAATTCTGCGGTTCCAGCGGTTGCTTCTGTAATAGTGGCCTGTTACAGCGCTTAACGAGCTTCGTTATTAATCGAACGCCATCAATTCACCTTTGGACAAAAAAGAAAACGTCCTACCGACCATATTTCGGTAGAGGACCGCTATGACGGAAATTCTGGTGGTCTCACCACGCAAGAAAGACATTAGAAACCGAAATGTCACCCACATAATTCGCGAGGATCTATCAAAACGACCGCGACAATTTTTCTGGCGGGGATGCGAAGACGTTAATTAAGGGGACTAGGCAGTCAGATTTGGTAAAGATCTACCTTTTCTTTGGAAATGAATCCAAATTGTAACTACTACACGTTCGGGCAACGTGTATTAATACTATGAACTGTAAAAAAATTTCTTTTGGGTAATATATACATAAATATATAACGGCACCACAGTCGTTTTTGTCTCTTTCATTTAATGGATCTCAAGTGTTGAGGATTATTACAAATACAATACAAACGTACAAAACTCGAAAATCGATTCATCGGTCAAAGGTACAAAAAATTGGGTTTTATTATAATAACATTATAATGGGAATTATAATATATAACTGTGATAAAAGTAAAAATATTGTCAAATGACAACGAATGAAAAATGGTATTAGACCAGTTTGAAAGTGTTAAAATGTTCTGGTGAATCATTTATATGTCATGTAACATACACAAGCATACAAGAAAATATGGAAAGTTTTTTAATTACTTGGAAATGAAAGGGTTAAACGGGATAAAATGAAATTCTGCGTAGCCCGTTAATTACAGATGATTGAGAGACGAACTCGCAGAAGAGACGCGAACCTGAAAGAAATTCATTAAGAGTGGCCTGGCCCGTTCCAGATAGCACGGAAAGTGGGCCGCCAGCGACGGAACACTTCGTTATAATTTGAAACCTTTGCCGTGAACTCACGCGTGCGTTTATAATTAATATTGTCGGTTGTGAAACCACCGCGACGAGGAAAGTTCTCATTCGCGTTTCTCAAACTTGAAACGAAATTACACTTTCGGTAGAGAATGGTACAGAGAAAGGGAGAGAGAGAAAGAGAGAGAAACGAGAGAAAGATTTCAGTTTTCCGAAGGAAAACGGAAACTTTCTTTTTAACACGTTGACTGCCACAGTGAAATAGGCCGTATGTAGCCAGACACACTTTATTTCGTTTTTTCAAGTCATAATAATAGAATCCCCATGACCCTCCGATCCAGAATCTCTATGGATTCCAATGCAATATTATAAAACGGCTATGTATACTATTTAATCTGTTACTTTTTACATTTTTAAATTACTTATAAAGTATTTCACATTTTTTAAAAATTCCGAAATTCCCGGGATTAGTTAAACATATTAAAACTTGTGATTTTTGAAATCCAAAAAACAACCGGGATTGTATTCCCTAGTCATAAATAATCGAAAATATATGCGGTTAGTTAACAGAGGCCGTTAATTTTGTTTTAAACTATGTCCACCCATATTCGAGTGACGTGCCAGTTAAAGTGTTAATTGAAGATAAACTTTTGGTCTACGTTTACGGCTGCACTTAATGCATCAAAAAATTCGTATCGAACGATCCAGCCGATTTTTGAGGAACCCATTTCGCGAAGCCTTCGTAGATTTTATACCCACGAATGCACCTTTTCGTTTCCAACATCGGCGGTACAAACCGAATTATCACAGAATCCTATGGAATATATATAGAAAAAAAAAAGAACAACCGAGACACAACTTCTCTCGGTCGTTCTATTCCGAATATCCATCCATGACCGAGTCCGTTCGCAGAACATGAATCGCTAGCTCGCACAGCTTTCGGTCGTGTTTTCTGCATTTCCGGCAACAACGGTGGACCAAACGCGTGGGAATTACTGGGGGATAGGTAGGCGAAAGAAAAAAGGACGAGAAGAACGAAGTCATCGAGCCGAAAAGTCGACGAGCAACGGAAAAACGGTGCGTGAATACGCCCGCAGTGGTCCGGGATTGAAGATTCCTAGTGCTGTTATTCCAAAAAAGTCGACTTTCTCATATCGATATCCATTGAACGTATACTATTTCCGAAATATCCATTAGTCCCGAAAATGAAAATGTTATAAAAACTTAATGCATATTTTAATGGAAACGCTTGAAATCGAACGTTTTAAGAATGGTGGTTTTCATCCGATAAAACTGTTTTCATTCTTCGAGGTGTCCTGATGATCTCATTCATAATTCATATATTAAATAAAGTGTGAAATAAACTCTTTTTCAAAATTGTTCAGGATAATTAAAAAATTGAGAAAGAAACGATTAAACAAACATAAGATATATTACAGTACAACATCATTAAGACAGGGATATTTTTTTACACAAATGTCATCTGCAATGTGGACGACTGTGGCGGCGTTGTGACTCGCTACTGAGAACCTCGTTACCCGGTTTTAACCGTGCTCGCAGAGCCGTTTGGGTTCGTTATAAAAAAAGAAAAAAAAAATGCTCTTTCCGCCTCGCTCTATTATTAACTACGAAATTTCTTTATGCTTCGCGGCTGCTCGTCGGTGGAATTTCATCAACGATATCGTTTCAACGGGAAAATTATGATTATGCGCAGAAAATGGGATCGAAGTGACGTAGAATGTGGGATGGTTTTTGTTCGATTGGGTCGACAGGGCCTCGGGAACAAAGGATAGAGAATCGTGAACCGTGAATCCAAAGATCTTCGATCAAGCACAGCCATATCAAACTCCCCGGCAAGATATATTATCGTAGAAGTGACGCGAGTTACTCGACACGGAACAGTAACTTGAAATTGAGTTTGATGCCATTTGGAAACTTTCGTCAAACATTTGCCCGTACACGGGGATTCATATTCAAGGTTAGAGTGTCGTTATAGCGAACCGAGACACTGATCGGATTGGGAATTGGCGACGGGAACAAGATCGAAATGTTTACCTAAACTGGCGTCGTAGGTGTTCATGTACTCGCTGGTCATGAACTGCGAGACCAGGGCAGTTTTCCCGACACCAGAGTCACCGAGCAAGACGACACGATACTTGGGGATCTCGTCGATCTCGTCGCTTTCGGTGCTGTCCGCGGCGACACCCTGTCCGCTGCAGCAGGAACCGTCGAACGGCGATCTCTCGCCCGAGACGTTACTGTTTCTGCGAACAAAATTAACAGCAAAGTCGAAGAAATTCGAAAGATTCGATATACATTAAAAGCTGAAAGGGTAAATCTTTACAATAAGGGATCGACCGATTTCGATGATTTTTGAATATGTTGTAAAGGTCACATCCACCCTGAGTAGTATTGCGAAGGTTTTAGTTGGGAATCGCCGTTAGTTTTCCATGACTACAATTTGCTAGTGTGATTGAACTGTTCAGTAATATTTCCCCGGTTGTTAATCCTTGGATCTAGCAAACCTGTTATGTTGTTGAGGTATCTCAATTATTCGTTCTTTTTGTAATTTCTGTAAGTATAAAGTAAAGTAGATCTCAAACGGCAAAAGAGCCCTTGGTACCGAGAGAGAATCAAGCTCAGACAAGCTTATTCAGCCTGGGGTTATGGACCACGTTGTAATCCTAAGCCGTTGAAAGCTACGCAACGGCTAAGGGAAATTGAAATTCTCGAGATCACGAGGCTCCCTCACCCCCTCGTCAACAAGCTAAGTCCCTCTGAAGACTGGGAAATAGACAGAGTGCTATACATCACACTTATCTGAGTTCAACCGAGGGGGTTTCCGATAGGATCGTACAATAGATCATAAACGCTGACAAGTTGCGAGGGCACGCCCATCGCGTGTGCCCAATGAACCTCGAATGTCCCAGTTTGCCACGTGGGAAACGGCCAATCGTGGGCGAGGCGATAGTGTCCGTTGTAAATATTAATTGTCGCCTTGTGTTCTGCAGAAGATAGGCAATTAGATTGAAAAATAAATTAAATTTCACGAACATTAAAAGGAGATCTTGAATCTTATTGCACTTGCACCTAAAGTATAATAAAATCATATAAAAACAAGCAAATGATTAAATATTGATTTTTTTGCAATTCCTTGCTTCATATTCAAACAATTTTCACGCCATTGGTTAGAAGTGTTTATTTACGTAATATTGTTTATTCAATGGTGAAATCTGTATTTCTTTCTTTTCAATTTAATTAATTACCTGTCCCCAATTTTTCAAGTTGAAATCTATATGTTATCATTAACGAACAAGTGATTCTTAAGTAATACAGTCGTCAAAAAAAGTCGTAAGGCAAGGGGTTAATAAAGGTGATAATTAGAAGGAAGAAATTTCTGTTCGACACGTGCAACACGTAAGTCAATAAAGATCTCAATTTGCATGAACGTCCATCAATCCTCGAGCCAAGAGTCACTTGTAACATTCTGAACTAAAAAGTGAGCGCTAACGTGACACAGTCGCATTAACATATCTCCTAACGCGATAAATTTTCCCTGCTATTCACTCGTTAATCCACTTTTCAGCCACGAGCGGCCGATTCTCGAACTCGACAACGTCGCGCGACCAGAGTGCAACAGGTCCAAGTGCAGAGATCGAGGAACCGTGCCTTCCACCAGCTACGCCCTGTTTCCACTTTCCAGGAAGTTACTTACGTTTAAACAACTTCGGAATTATTAACTATCGCATTCGGCGTGGAACGCTTGCCTATCCCCACGACGACTGAATCAGACGTCTATTCATTCGTGGGAAATCTGACGCGCGCAGCACGGATTACTCGAGTAACTTACAGAAACGGTGCGCCATTCGTAAATGGAATAACGGAACTAAGTCATATTGTCCCATCTTAGTTTTGCAAATTGCTCAAGACGCCAAAACGTTCACTGAGTTTTGTCCAAGACAACTGGTCTTAATTGAAGGTGCTGGATTCGTTAGTTCAGAGGATGGCAGTGTAATTTAAAATAGAACTTTAAGTGAATCTAAAATGATACACTATGTCTACGATTACAGATAGTTATTCTAGAGATACTACACGCTACTGCTGACGCTCGAATCCCATACTTCACTGATGCTCAAATTGCACTTTCATTTTTTAACATTAATTTTTAAATACCAGGTACATACAAGTACATGTATTTCCTTGTTTTGATATGAATCAGAGTTTTAAATTAATAATAAAATTTGGCTGTACACAATTCTTTATATCTTACATTTTATAGGGACACTGGCAGTTAGTAGGATATTTACCCTACTTTTATATTGCACCGAAGGGCTAATAACCTGTTTATAAATAAATATATTATATTCCTAAAAGAAGACAAGGGTATCAGACTCGTCAGTATCTCGTGCTCCTAGTAGTTGCTATGCAACAGGATTCGCGAATTGGCCACATGAATTGATAATGGCGCGACGTTGAAAATCCGATAATTGTCGCGGTGATACGCGAAGCCGAGTCTCCTCGACTCGTGGAATTCGAAATTATTTATGGAAGTGTATTTTATCGCGAACATATCTCGCCGATGCTCCGGGAACATATGTCGCCGGGGGATCGAGAAAACGGGGTCGTATTTCCATTTTAACCGCATCACCCGTACCTGACGACGACGGCCTCGGATTCCTCTCGTCTTTCCCACCTGTTTTTCAGGTCGACTGGCCCGCCTCAATCGCGAGATCGACGGAACGGAAGCAATTCCGATGGGGAACTGCGATGTATTTCCCATCGACTACTCACCCTGTCCTATAAATTGGAAAAGTGTGTCGTTCTTTGACGGGGAATCATTTTGTCGCAATTTCGTTCGCGAACAACGGGCCTCGAGCACGCCGTCGATCGTGGTCGTTCCAATCTACGGCGAGATTTTATTACGCCGGTGCGTATCACGTGTCGATTACACATCAATTTCGAAATTCAATACCAATAAGCACTCAGCTGTGTTTTTAATTCTGACACGATGTATTTCAAATCGAAAATATGTACTCGACTGTGTGCTGTGGAAAAATAGAGTATAGGATGTATGCTGGAAAATCGGTAGGAATACAGGTATCATCATATAGATCCTTGACTCTCATAGATTTCGAGACGAAATAGTGGATTACTTATTGGTACCGATACGGACCCAATCCTGATTACTTAAAAAAAATGTTTAACTTGTACGTAAAAAATTAACAAAATCCAAAAGAATTCTTGTTATTCAAATAAATCTATGTTTTACCTTTAACTTGGTATTAACAAGAAACTGAACCGAAGGGGTTGTAAGCTAATGGTCCAGATCGGAATTAAATTTGTCGTGTCGGAAGTAAATCTGTCGTGAAAGGGAACGGAGGAACGTGGTCGTTGGCTCGAATACCATGGAACGTTCAATGAAAACAATCGAAGAAGGAGGGCGTTGTGGAAAAGAGGGCCACTGCCACCGAATTTCCCCGAGTACGGTGGATGGAGTTCGACTACCGATCGACACGAGTACACAGCTTATCGATCGTCGAAACTAAACGAATTTACGTGTACGACGTCGGAGACAAAGCGAACGTGTGGAAAGGAGCGAACGACGCAGCATTAGGTCGAGCTTGTTGGGAAATCAACGTAAGCCTTGGTGGGTGGTTCGATACGATCAGATGCGAATCTGAGCGTGAAAACCTTTTTCCAACCCGTCTGCATTTAAGGAGCACGATTTACGACCCACGATGTGCGTAGTAAAAATATTCCAAATAAAAACTTTTTGCTATCAAAGTTCGCCAATTGTTCTATGTAACGAAAAAAATATATATTTTATCGGTATTCTGGTCCGTTAAACGATAAAGTAATGTTTGCTGAATATACAGACCAAATTTGAAGGTAATCGATTCAGTGGTTACAGAAATATACACACCACCCGCAAAAAAACTGTTTCGAGAAAATAGCACTTAATGTTTTAGCCCGTAATAAACTTTAAATGAAATTTTAATGAAATTTTGTGAAGATATTTTTCAGATATTAAACTGAGAAAGCGAATGGTTCAGATCGTTCGGAGGACTAAACTTGAGTATTCGATTCTCCCCTCGCGGCAATATTTAGACTTCGTAATGACTCGTTTGACGGGAATAAATATATTCGTGCCATTTATATACATATAGACTGTATTAATTAGACGGATCAACCAAGAATTTAATTCATCGACGTGATTACCATCGACTATTCTATTTCGAATCTCCTTCGAAAATAAGTACACCAATCCCAACCCACGGGATCTGTAATATCATCGCCGACGAATAAGCATGATCGAACAGATTAGGTGTCTATTGTTCGCTCGAGTGAATCATCAGGGGAACATCGGTACACATGGATAAATCGCGGGAACATCCCCTATCCGAGGGACATCGTAACCGTCGTATAGCGAACGTCTTCGATCAAGGATTTAATATTCGATTGAGATTCACTCGATCACGATCGTTATCCGACGATTATCCCAGACTGTTCCCTTGGCTGGCTCATTGTGTAGTCGCGAACGTGCCGTATCCCAGCCAAGAACAATGCTTCGAGCATTCCTCCGGCTTGGCACGTGCGTAAACCAAGCGCACCAAGATGGCGCTGAAGGTGCCGGGAAGAGTTATATATAAATGGGGATCCCAGTAGGAAAACAAAAAAAAAAAAAAACAAAAAAAAGAAACTGTGCAAATATTTACACCGTCTATTTGGAGAGTAGCGGCTGAACGCATCGGGACTGGGGGACGGCCTCGTCTCTTCTGCGGATACGACGTAATAATTCGCGTAATAATCGACGACGATTACGATCTCGACGACGCACGAGTTCTAAAACAGTGTTTCTCAACGTGGTACGCATGTTCTACCGAGGGGCAATTTGAATACAGTAAATTCTCGACGAATGTTCGAAGGCTACTCGGCACTTAACATTAAATATTTCATAATCTAATGGACATATGCAGCTGAAACAAATATCATTGGCTTCAAATTTCCAAGTTATTTCAATGTGCTAAATCTCATTAAAAAGTCACCATTATACCTGGAGACCTCTCATTGTCAGTGCCAAGGAGCCTTCGAACACCGATGATTTACCGTATTTTAGGGGCCAATTAGCAAATCATGGACATTCGTCACCTCATAGAGAACAGTTTTATCTAGGTGCTTTTTTAATTTGAAGCAGCTGTTAATGTTACACTTCTTCAGAAAATGATTTATTATTATTCTAGGGGGGTATCAAGATTTCGAAAACGTTGAGATGAGGCATGATCCAGAAAAGGTTGGGAAACACTGCTCTGGGAGATATCTCTCGAAATCGCTTCTCGGCCAATGGGAAACGGTAACAGTCGTATTTCGCGAGGTCTAACGCAGCTTTACGGAGATCTGAAGCGTTTTTGGGAATTTACTTGTCCATTGGAACGGATTAGAGGAGATTAACCCTTTAAGATCGTAACAATTCGAATGAAACATTACTATGAAGAAAATCGTGTATCGAGCGATCGAGAGTTTATTTCAACTTCTCGAGAAATGTCAACAAATGAACGAATGTCTACGAGTTCAGTTGGCTTCCGATATTCTGCAATATCACACGGAAAGTACACGGAACGAGGAACTTGCGGATGTATCTGTTTAATAACAGCACGGTCGAGTTTCTAGAGTGGCGTACGGACCGGAATACAATCGCTGGAAACATTGTATCCCTGATTGACTGTCGTCGAGTTGTATCACAGCGGCTGGGTATCGTCGTCTTACGATAGGATCCATGAACTGTACATTTTCTTGATCTCTATTTAAATTAATGAAGCTCAGTATTACAAATGTGATTATTTCTGTTATTCGAAAATTTGTAAACAATCACTTTCAATAATATTATCAAGGAACTGCCATTACCTTTTACCCTATCTGTACAGTCAACAAACTGTCGGTGTTATAAGGTTTCCAGCGAATGTATACCAGTTTGTACATACATACATAATACAGAGAGAGAGAGAGAGAATATAATCGGAAACAAAGTTTCCCCGGATTCCCTGGTTTAATTGTTCACCCGGAATCGTCGAATACCGGAACGCTTTCCGAGGAATCTCGTTAATCCAAGCTAGGTCGCGCGTAAAACGTGAATTTATAGTGGTTGTTCCCTTTCGTAAAAGGTTGATGAGGAACGGAGAAACGGGACGACGAAAACCTTTCACGGTGAACCCAGGGATACCAGGGCCTCCCCGCGTGAAAACTTATTTTCCTGAGCACGTTCCCTGCGGGATCGCTCTTCTCGTCGGCCTAACCCAAGAACCACGAAGGCGAGGCCGTGACTATTTTCGGGAGCAGGTCCGCGATGGTGTGTTACGGGGTAGCCCGATGAACGCACACAGCAGGGGCAGAAGGAGGGAGAAAAAAGAATATCTTACTGAACATTAAATATTTCATAAAGTAATATATGCGGCTGAAACAAATATCATTGTCTTCAGAATTCCAAGCTCTGTCACTGTGCTAAACCTGATTAAAAAGTCACCGTTACATCTGGGGACCTCTCGGTATCAATGCCATGGATCATTCGAATACTCATCGAGGATTTGTTGTAATCTTCGGCGTTCGAGGGGTGGGGTACGTATAGTTCGGTGATTTCAATTTTCCGCCGAAATTTATGCGGTGAAAATCACCTTGGACGAGCTCGTTACGTCGCGTAGAAATAGCGCACAGCGTTAGTCATCATTTTCTACCGACAAATATAAATAAAAGTACTATTCTTGCGGCGACGGCTGGGCCACCCTTCTGGCAAGAATGTCGAGTCTGTCGCGAATGTCATCCCGTGCACCAATTATCAGTTCTCATCCCGCCCAGGTGGAGATATCCGTGAAATTAATTGGTACGAATTCGACGTGTTCGGCTGACAAGTGGCCCGAGTTCGATATTTATCGTTCCCAAAATCAACGGAGAAGCCTTGGGACGATGGCCACGAAAGCTGATCTTGGATCAGCGTGAATCATCGATTATTAGTCACGGACTAATTTAATTAATCACGTATTCATCCTCCAGGAAAAATCATCTTTTATATTTAGTCACGAAGATGTAGTTCGGAATTAGGAACATGCGCTTGGACTTGGGGAGAAAAAAAGAGCGCGTACAAAGGAAGCTCTATAGATTCGTCTGGCAGACATTCAACGAGCTTTACCACGTGCGAATATATACAGACATACGAGTCGACGTGTGTGCCATCGCGGATGATTGCCAGAGCATAAATCGTTCGGTCGAAAATCGAGCATAATTTTCGCGAACGAAGGTGAACGCAAGGTTCCGGGTGCCTTCGCCGTGATTTTTCACTGTTCCTCGAATCGCTTTTCGGATAAAGAAACGATAGTTTATTCGAGTGGACAATCGCGAAGTCGAGAGTTGACGTGTGCGGTTCAAAACAGTTTAATTCGTCCCAAAACTCGAGAACTGGTCCCTCCACGCTCTCCACTCGTTAATTCAAACACGTTTCCTGTGACTGTTTCTCTCTTTCACCCCCTGCGTCAAATGGATAAAAGGGCCCATTCAGTATTGCGTTTTCAGTTGCAGCTACAATTTTTCCATCGGGTTTCGTTCTCCTCCACTGGAATTCGATTCAAACTCCACTTCTGGGGCTCGAGCGATTTTCCTTCGATTCGAAATCTCTGTGAAATTTAGGGGCTTAATGGAAAAGGAGCGCACGCCATAATAGTATAAATTTACACAACTACTTTTAGGGGAAATAATTTTCTTAGGAAATTCAGTACTAATTGGTAAGTATTTTCGTTGGTAATCGAAGTAAATGGTAAATGGTAATTAGTGTCAAATCATGACTTGAATATTCATATTATATGACATTTTCTTTAATAATCTAAAAATGATTTTCTACATCCCAAATCGGATCGAATAAAAGAGAATCATAATGTCTATACAAAAACTTGTTTCTCCGAATAACCGTAATCTTTTCTTTAGATTGTTATGAACGTGTTATATGATATGAATTTAGTTATAGTAATCAATAGTATCATCTACTTGTTAACTACGAGTTAATACCGAATTTCTTGAATTATAGTTATTTTTTCGAAAAGTACTTGTGTAAATTTACTTATAGTATTGTTGCGTGTGCCTGTTTTCCACTAAGCTTCTCTTTTGTTGCAAGTTCTCCAAGGAGAGAAAGTAACATGGGCCTCATACCTGCTAAGAATTTCGTTGCTTTCAATATCAAGGAATTTTAATATGCTTCTGTTTACGAAAGGGTATCTGTCATGGTCCTTGAAGTTCATGGAATGGACACTAGATGATTAGTGATTTATGTTTGAGGTACAAGAAACTGAAAATCAACGTAGATGTGGCATGTGCTTCCTTCTCACTAAACCCTTCAATTATGGAGTTGATTTCAGACGGTCAGAAAATTACAATAATTATGGTACTCGATCGAACAGAACGGTGTTCAGTAAAATCGAGAATGTCGTCTTTGCAGAAGTCGTCGATTAAACCTGATGTAGCAGCTATTGGAACGTTAAATGAGAGTGCTGTTACAAGAGAAACGGAAAGATCCAGTTAATCTAGAAACATTTGATCACTTCGCTCTCGTCCTCGCCCCTCCCACCTCCATTTAACTGTAACCTAACAAACGTCGATCCTAATTCCCTGGGAAGATGAGTTCCTTTTCTCGAGCCACTCTCCTGGGGGACTTCTCTTCATTGAAGTCGAGTTACTCACCCCGACTACCGCGGGATCATCCTATCGTTCGACGCCGTGACACTCTCGAGTCGGGGATATAATATAAGATCGTCCGTAGAAGCATATTATCGAGCACCGGTCTCATAGGAAAAGAATCCACCTCTGTGTCTATAATACCATGAAAAGTACGGATCCGAGTGACGTTATTCCTTCTGGCGATTGTTGTCTGAGAAAACAGTTTCTGTTTATATTTAACGATGAATCAGGATAACGTGCTACCGTTAAGCTAGACCGCCGGCGAAACACTCTCAAACTTCATGAAACATGTTTGTATATAGTGTGTTTGATTATATTTCACTACTTTTCTGCTTCTATAACATTCAGCTTCGTAAACTTTAAACTCAAGTTTTCTCAGTTTCGAAACTAGTGGAGATAGAACAATTAAGAATTACATCGACGTTATGTTTATTTTAACAGATACCTCAAAAATCGAGTATTTTCCAAGGTATTTTTTGGACGGTACTCGAGAAACTTAGGTTACCATAAGGGTTAATTTCTATCATTATCTGATCAATATCCATCGAGAGACCAAAGGAAGACTGAAATCGGACATGTCCACGGCATTCACTCGAACATGGCTATCATTCCACTTCACCAGCCGTTTCAAGGGGTTGGAACGATGACCAGAAAAGCTGGGCACCGTCTGGAGAGGGTCGCTCCCGCGACGCATCGCGCCGTCGTCGTAAGAACGTTGACTCACCGTCGGAGACGCATACGTCGCGAGCCATTCGGGATTCCACGAATATTCCTTCGCCGCGTCGTAAAAGCCGCCAAACACGTCGAACATTTTTCGTCTCCTCCTCCTCCTCCATTTCCCCTGGTCCACGATGTACGTATGTATATGTGCGTCTTCTCTGAACACGTGACCGCGGACTTTCCCTCTCCCGCGACCAGATTCCGGTTTAGAATAACCCGAAGCTCGGAGAGAGATTTCAGGCCATTCGCGAGTACACGTTCCCGAGTTGTGTTCGTTCGTGTTCCTGGTTTCTTTGCGCCTTTTAGAGGACCGTTTGCTCGAGAGCTACAGGAGAGACCACGAGACCGCGTGGAACTTTCATTCGATGATGGAAGTCGCTAAAGGTGCGTGAAACAAATTCAATTCGGGGCCCCATGGATCGAGAGACCTTTTCGTGCTCCACCCCCTAACTGGATTTGTCGCCACAGGCCGTAATAGAAAGCTGGGAGAGATTGGATTTGAATTGCGTTCGTACATTTTGTACGGGGGTGGGGTTGGGAAAAAAAAACGGACGACTTGGGGTTGTTGATAGGGAATGCTTAGTTGACGTAGAAAATGGTCCGGTAAATGTATATTCTGCAATGAATGATGTTAAGTGAAATATAAACAATAAGCAGTGATTGAAATATAAATATGTAATAGGTAATAGTAGTTGGTAGTATTATTAAATCAAAATTACTAATTAGTAGACTGGCGGATCTGTATGCATTTTTTACAAACGTGGATGCACAAAAGGCAATAATTTTTTTCTCTTAATGGTTGCATCTCTAAATACTAATAACAATTAAAAATTCACATTGACAGTAAGATATAATTTTATTAAATATTGTAATAAATATCTATTCAGTAGAGATGATATTATAGTGTGTTTAATTATTTCACTATTTTCCTGTTTCTATAATATTAAACTTTACACTCAGTTTTCTCAGTTCAGGAACTAGTGGAGATAGAACAATTAAGAACTAAAGCGACGAACTGTGTCGCCTAGATTGTGGGTGACCCGATTGTCAAGGAGGTTGAAACAATCAACGATAAAAGCGATTGGTTACAATGCTCCACAGTCAATAACTTTACCAAACTACTCATTTGACACAAGCACGATCTAACAATTTCGTCTGTTCTGTACAGTAAACGAAGCCGTCGACAGCCTGGTCGCGCAGTCGCTGAACGTCACGTCGGAGTCCCTGTCGGTCGAGTCGATGAAATCGGTGCAGAGCGTGCAAACGAAATCAGTGATCGAGTCGTCGACGTCGGTCAAGTCCGTGTCCTCGTCGTCGACCAAGTCGCATCAGTCGGTGGAATACGAGGAGACGGTCGAGTACAGTGACTAGGCGAAGACGTATCCACCATCCCAGACAACCCCTTTTATTCGACTTCGTTCCACGCCGGGGGAGGATTGGTCACGGTATCTCTGACTCGACTCCACCATAGGAACCACGACCACTTCAATCCCGTTTTTTTTTCTCCTCGTACGAGGATTCACCAAAGGAATCAGACACACGGGGACGGTTTAGTCGCGTGTCCCTTTGAAAACCAATGGAAATTCAGCCTCGATCCACGGGGAATGTGTCCTTTCACGTTCTGCATTTTCATTCGAGATCCAGACGGGTGAAAAGAACGTGCTAGGAATGTTACGAACGATGATTCGACCGAGAAGACGCAACGGGGATGCACTTGGGGACCAGGATGAAAGGTGCACCAATAAGTCGAGTCGAACGACCGGTGACGATCGACGGAGGTCAAGGCGACCATAGTATAGTCGGGCTGCTATACAGAAATAACCATCCGCGTTCTGTGCGCCCCGTGTTAATGGAAAAAAAGAAGAAGAAGAAGAAGAAAACGAGGGGGAACGTTTTGGAAGCCTGCGAGCTGGCTCTCCTCCAATCTCGGCGTGGTTCACCGCCAAATACCGACTCCCCCCTTTACTTTTCTAACCCAGGATCCACTCCACGGTCGTCTAGCCGATCCTCTCTCCTTTTGAATAACCCTCTCCGTCATTGTCACGTTCCGTTCCCCCCCAGACTTCATCGTCGAGACCGTTCGATGATAATCTTTGTACAATAAACTTTCTAAGATGTTGGGTTCTTATTGTTCGTTTGACGAGTAATCTTGACCTCCCCCCTTCCCCTAAACCCACTACTTCCTTTCGTGGATGGAAAGTAGACGAGGCGGTTTTCGCGATAATGTCGAATTTCAACAGGTGCAACGGGGTATTGTGAAGGGGTTCACGGAGGCTGAGATTAGAGGGCGTTCGATGATCGATAAGTTAATAGTTCGATAAATAAATAACGTTCGTCAGCACGGATATCTAGTTTTCACTGATGTGCAGTTGATCTAAACGTTCTCAGTTGAGAAATTCAAGTATTCCTACCAAGAGTAAGTAAAAATATGTAAAAAAAAAAAAAAAAGAAAAAATAAGTCTGTTTAATATCGATGTTTTTTGCCTTCAAAATAACAAGATACAACATATATATCAGTGACATGGTTCAACAGCGAAACGATACCGATTTCGATGATCGTCGCGCAATATTCGCCTCTCACCCTTAACCTTTACATTGGTCGTCGATATCACTGGGCAAAGATGGGGAAGAAAATATCATCGTTGGGAGCTAGGGACGCGAGATAATTCGTCCTGGATAGATGCAGTTTTCGAGATCCAATTAACTGACGCGAACGAGACCCGTGAAAAAGGTCAAACCGACGTTTCCTCCGTTTACGATCAGTCAATATCCACAGTTAGGGTGGCGAAGGGGCAAGGGGGCGGGGTGGTACATCTTTAAATTAAAGGAAAAGTCGAACACCGAACGTGGATGTCGGTCCGACAAAAGTGAGATTACAGTCTGCTTTCTCTGCGATCGACAAAGAGCATCCGGGAGCTCTGGGTCTCCAATCTTCTCCGACTGAAAGCTGCCGCTGCGTCGTTTATACGCGTCGGAAAGGACAACAGGAAGTACCGTTTCGACTCGAAGCCGATCCATTCTCGCGAACGATGGAACGATCAGGTAGAAATACATTACGTTTACGTGTACGTGCACGTTCGTCGTCAATAAAACGAGAGAGAATGGGCAGGATCGCGATTGTTTTCAAATTGCTCGGATATAACCGTTTTCACGTGAAACTACGGTGGACAATGGTCTGAAAAAAAAAGGAACTTCATATAACGAATTGAAAATAGAGACTACTTCATCGTTCTTTGTTCGATACATATGATATTTTATTATGTGCGTCTAGCAAATTAAACCCTATAGACTGTCCTTAATCGTTATCTGCCATTCGAATGATGTATTGTCTATCCCTGACGCGGTATGTCACATTACGAAACGTGTTTCATTCTTTTATGTAACAGAAACCCCAACCCCCGGTTTGCCTTTCATGTTGCTAATCAGCCCGGTTAATGAAAAGCTCAACCCCCAAAGTCCCTGTGCCATTATTAAATTGTGACCCAAAAGACTACTGTTGAAGACATCGAAAACATTTTTTTTTGTTTAATGACAAGTATACTCAAGGTCAACTTTGTTTTATTAGGAGGAATCGTATATTCTTTTAATGTATTTCTCGATGCTACTCGTTATTCCCCAAATAAAGTACTAAGTCACTTATGGCGAATTAGTGTATCAAAAAATATACTATTCCATTTAAAAAAAAAAAAGTTGACCTTCATATGACCTCTATGCATCCATATAGAAAAAAGTTACATGAGAAACTTTTGTCTGAAACATTTTTTTACATATTCGAGTAGATCGATATAAATGGGATATGTGTATACCTGATTCTAAACAATTATCATAAACTCCAAAAGTCATCTCGTTCGAATAATTTTGAACGATACTGTACATCAATTAAAAAAAAAATGGCGAACAGCTTAGTCAAACATTGAATATTTTGCAACCGACTTAAAGTTGAAAAGGGGAAACCTTACGTTTACATACAATTCGACCGACGAGCAATTTCTTTCGGATTTGAAGGTTTCCAGACGTCATCAGGACCCACGAAAAACGATAGCGACCGTGGTTCTCCCGACGGTCCTACCCCGAAACGAGCGTCCGTATCGTCCGTAACGAGATCGCCCGAGGGAAGGTTCATCACGGCGCGAAGCCGAGGGTAAACCGGTAAGTCAAGGGATAAGAGTGGTCCCTCTCTGAAATTCGTCGGTCCTGGGCGAGTGGACTCGTGGGACCGGCGGAGAATGTCGCTGAAAGTTTTACAGGCCACAAAGTTTCCGTGGAGGTTGTGGGTTGGGTATTCGCGTTTTACGACTTCCTGCGCGGCGGAGTAGCGAGCCACTCTCCCCCCTCCCGCCGCATGCCCGGAGAATTTCAATATCTTCTCCGGTGAATATGGTAAATAAGCACGGGACGAACACTCCGTAAACTTTACGGGGAAATGAACAAAGCGTGGATTGAAAGAGGAATGGCCGAAAAGAAAGAGGTTTTGTGGTAAACACGAGAGAGGGAGCAGAACGAACCATTTTGATGACGGCAGGGCTGGTAGGGTACACGCATTTTTCCTTTAACGAGATTACGTGGTATACCTGGACCTGGATCGATTGAGGCACCTGTTCATTTCGTTCCCTGATCCATTTAACCGAATGCAGGGGAGACCGTCGCAAAATCGGGATGTCAAGGATAAAATCTTATAATTTGGATATTATTACAGTAAAAAAAGAATCTGCCTACCAGTTCGTTGGTTGTACAGTAAAGACTCCATGAGAGTTTGAAATTCAGGTCCATCTAAAAAATCTATTGCTTTCCCGAAAAATAAAGCGCTTGGCACATTCTACGGCCTCCCCGGAGGTGGGGATGAAGTAGAAACTCTCACGAGGAACTTCTTATCCAATCCTCATAGAGTTTTTACTGTACATCGACAAAAAGGGTGCTTTCAAACGAACAGGAAATAGTTTAGCGAGATAATTTGTTGTACGTATTCACTATCAATTACGGTAAGACAAGAAAAGAAATAAAGTTGGCTTACGAGCTAGCAGTAAAATATGAAAAATCTATTCTTGACTCTCGGAAAGAAATAACTGTTAATACTACGTATCATTATTGCATTTTTCTAAATTTGGAAAGTTTATATTATGAAACTGGTACGTTTGTCCCTGGTCCTTACTTACTTGTTACAAGTAGATGCGATCTCCAGGTAATCGTGGCATTCCCACGCCATGTCTTCATCCCCAGGAAAACAATTTTTCATTTCGCTGGTGCAAGACTTCCCAACGCGAAGCAACCTTCATACAAGCCACTTTTTTCCATATTTGTTATAATAACGAAGACATTTCGGGTGAGCGAAGTTATTACCTCTCTTCTATGGGTTCTTTCATTCGACGCTGCCCCGTTTCCTTCTCCATTTTCCATTCCCTGTTTTTCCTTCCACCTGCGCAAGGTTACGCAAACCATCGTACCAAATTCTCTCTGATGTGGCCTCGACAACATAGATGAAAGGAAACGGAGAGAATCCAAGGGGGGAAAGAAAAATCTCTTAGAAACTACCGAAGACTTTGGAAATTCAAGGAAACGTTTACGCTAATTGGCCGGAACACCAGGTAGGGGTTGGAGCGTGATTTACGGTTCCTCTTTCGACCGATCTGTCGTGGTTGTCCGCGCGCGACAAACTCGATTCCTTATCGAAACGCGATTTCGAAATAAACAAAACCCTCCACCGATCGGCGAACTCCCCTTATCGGTGGTATCGCGAACGGATTAAATTTTCGACGACGGTTCCTGGATTCCTCGTAAATTTTTATCGCTGGAATCAGTTTCCATTCGGGGCAGGGGGGCGGTGTACAAACATCGTTCCCGTGGGTATAAAACGATTCTTCACTGTCAAGTAGAGGCGAAGACTTATGGGCTCCCGTAACGAAAGTCGCCGGGAATCGAACGTAACGATCGCGCGAGGCGTCGCGATACGGCCCAGACCATGTCGGAAGGAACTCGGTCTCGACTCGTGGTATATTAGGAGGCGAACAGAACAGGGGAGGAGTGTTTAATTTCGTGCCACGAGAATGAGGTTCAATTAAAAGCGGGCGATTTGTAAAACGGCGATGTTAATTGCCGGTATGTTGTAACGAGTCGGCTACACTGCGTTGAATTCCATTTATACTACGTACGCTGGATTTACGCGGAATGTTCCAATGCTTTTTTTTTTCATTTTCACCTACTTTGCAATGTTCGGTGGAGTGAATAAAAGTTATTAGACGTTATAGAGTTCTTTATGAGCTTGTTTTACCGTGTTTGTACGAGCACTGACACAATGTCTCCATCGTGATATACGCATCCG
The DNA here is from genome assembly GCF_001272555.1 of Dufourea novaeangliae. Lineage (NCBI taxonomy): Eukaryota > Metazoa > Arthropoda > Insecta > Hymenoptera > Halictidae > Dufourea > Dufourea novaeangliae. The sequence goes on along the minus strand of NW_015374192.1, from coordinate 1,639,562 downwards.
TGTTATACAGGTGTCTACCCCATCTATTCTGATAGTCGCTTTTATTCTTATGGAGAAGAGAATACCGAGACTTCAAGGGAAGCAAATTATCAAACTTTAAATCGATATTCCTAGTCACCATGAAATAGGAAATGAAAACGTGCGGATAGATAGCCCCAACATCTTCGAGGTTTATTTTCGCTCTATTTTTTCTCTTAGCCAGAGACTCGTCCTTTCGAAATTTCAACGGCAACGTGAAATAGGACGGACACCGTGGTCAATTGATTTCGTTTAGAGTCTGGTCGTGTAAGGTCCGCGAGCATGCTCCATTAATTTCGTTCCCTCCGGGGGCTTACGCAGGCGAACGAGCAAGTACGAAAAATGAGCGTGGCAAGAGGAATACGAATTGACGAACGAGTGGTACCAAAGCGCCCGAGCGTGATTAGATTACCCCTGGTCGCGATGCAATTGGAATTGCCTCGATTTTTCGATCGGAAATCGTATTACGGAGATGAAACATCATCGAACCCTTTCAATTAACGAATACCAGTAAACAGTCGGGAAATCGGTGGTAATGCGACGAAATCTAATTAATTATATATCGAACGATGGACACACATGCCATGGGAATTAAATATTGTCCATCTACCCCCTCCCCTCCCCCCATAGAGTGAAGGGAATAACGCGACGTGTGTGATCGACGAACGAGTAATGTCGTGCATTTCGCTTGTCATTGTTCCCGTTCTGGGTCGGATTGAACGCAATTTAATGGAAACGAAAGGAAGCCTGGAATACTAATCCTGGAAAATATGGGAAAGCCCGTCATTGGGCCAGTGCGCTAGGAACGCGTTCTATTATCGACCTCGAAATTTCCGAATTGTGGAACATTCAGTCACGCGGACAAGAACTTCGTATGGAAAGTGTAACGAGTCGAGAGGATATTCAAAGCTTTCAACCTCGAACTTTATATATCAACTGTCAATGTTCAACTTCGAGCCTTAAACTTTCAATTTCAACTATTGATGTTCAACTCTGAACTCCGAATTAGATTTTAACCTGCAATTTTTAACAATCACCGATCAACTCTCAAGTTGCAACTTCAAATCTTAACTTTTTGGTTGTTAACATCAAACATCATGGTATCTATCAACTTTAAATTCTCAACAACTGATTTTTACTGTTCATAGCAATTACGTAACCGCGACTGTAAGAATCTACGATTCAAAATAAATCCATAGGTTTCAGAAATTCAGAATTTTGAATTTTTAACCCTTCGTCGATTATAAATGTGCCGAGTACACTTTAATCACGATCGCCTAAGCGTCATATCTAAATGTGTATAATCGAAATCAAAAGAGCTTTTCCATGCGTACGGATTACCTGCTACTGTTGACGGACGTGTTGCTTCGGCTGCGCCTCGAAATGATCGAATCCCCGCGATTAACGATCCCTCTATGGGTGATGCTGAATGCACGTAACCGATAAAGATCGTCCCCGGCTCGCGGGTTGTATGCCTTCTCCGGTAAACTGTGTACACGTGGCCTGATGTGATCTGGCACTGCAACACACATATGGACAAGTTAATCAAGAATCCGGCGATTGAACGAGTGGACACATTCCATTAAGCGGGTATTGCTTTTCGTTAGCCAATATCATCGCTGGTAACGCTACTTATCATCCATCGAGCTTCGAAATCGATTATTCATATCGTGGAATTGTAGAGTTCGTGTACACAGCGACGATATCAAAAAATAAACTATTACATTCGCAATGATGTGAAAAAACAATAAAACGATCTGAGAATTTACAATTTAGTCCCTGACTAAAGACCACAAATCTTCCATGTTGTATTTGTCATCAGAAAATTCGGTCGCTCAAATTTCATGCTAAACCAAAATCTTTCTCCTTTTTCACTTTTTCAGGTGACCCAATCGCCAAACGAATTCCACGATTAAAGAGACGCGACCTTTGGCTTTCGGTGCACCTGAATTTTCCCCGATGGAAAAACGCTCGACATGTCGAAAATACGTTTTTTCTTTAGGGGGCTGTTCACTAGCCAATTTTGATCAGTGCTTACTTGCCAGCGACCAGTACAGAGAATATTCGACAGGCGTGACTTTGAAGGTGTTAGGTCGATCGAGGTAAAATGTTAATCGGCCATTTTCCTGGGTGTTGGTACACGGGGATAACGATTTTGTTATACAACTACTATTAACTGGAACGTTGCTTGTTAGAAAGCGTGTGTTAACGTTATAGATGCGTTCGAATTACGCCACGGAAACGTACAAACGGGATCGAAATTTAATTCAAAACCCTTACGTGACGGCCATTCAAAGGGGAGTCTGTTAGATGTGTTTGAGCCTGGCTAAAGGGATAGCGCGATTCCTTGACTTGACAACCTGACCGAAGACGGACCCTGCATACGGTACACGAGCATTAGAATATATGATCGTCTATGGGAAGCAGGCAATTACATATATTATAATGTCTTTCATAATTCTAATCACTTTTATTAACAAAAAGAGGGCACGATACGCACGTTTTCGATGGGAATCGAGAGCCGCGGTTTCGACTACATCGACCGACAAAGTGTACGGTTCGGCGTGTGTAATGCGGTTACTGTCGACGAGGCACTCAAGAAGTTCGTCTCTCCCCGACAGGCTATCTAATTACGACCAACGACGTTCCGCTGGAACTTCTCTAGCCCTGAAATTAGCGGAGGAGTTTTCGCCGGGGTAGGTACCTATATCACGGGGAAATTTCAATGCCACGTACGCTCCGGGCTTGAGCACCCTCGGCCGTCTGACGTTTCAATTACTTAGTCGCCAATTAAATTCGATCTTTAGGATCATCTTTCGTTGGATCACGGCGCAGAAAACGGGAACCACAGGACCATGGAAGGAGGAATGGTGGAAATTCTACCAACAGTTCCGTGTTCTGTTGTTTATTCATACGAAAAATTTAATTGGAAATTAGTCGAAAATCATGGTGCACACGAAAAAACCGCTGTGGAAAGAGGCGGAAAAGGAGCAGGATAATTGAACCAGGCACACAGGAAGAGATTTAACGAGGAACTGGCAGAAGTCCCGAGGAGTTCCAGAAACGGAGCATTCCGCGTCTGGTCTTGGTTGACCTGTTCTACTTACGTCTGTGGTATACGCTATCGCGCGAAACTTTCGGATCGCTTATTCGACAAACAAATTTTTGTAGTAGAAAGAACACGGATATATACTTCAGTATTTGTATACCTAGACCTAATCTAACTAAGTGAAAACAGAAAAGACAATTTTTGAAATTTACGAAAGTAAAAATATGTTAGAAGTTATTCTGCTCGTAAGGACTAGAGCGACGAATTGCTTACGAAAGACTGGATATAACACACTTTCTCCGAGAAAATTCGTAATATTACACAAGCTTAAAGAATTTCGCGGGTCGAAGACGTTGAAAGGGTTCGTGTATCAAATAGGCAAAGGAGGCTGGCCAATTCGGGTAACTTTCTAGCTACTGCACGACGTGGTCGATCATTTTCCCTTGCGGGTACGACACAATCGCGCTGAATGCTTTGTTGGTAATAGCATGTTTCCCAGACGACGCGTCTTCTCACGTTTATTGACATATTTCCCTTATATTGTATTTACCGTTACTATGCGTACCAGTTTTTCTCGAGAAAAATATTTCCCTCCGAGGTCTCTTTAGATCCTCTGTGTAAAACTCACATCATATGTACATGTGCGCAACCAGAGACATTTTCGAGATATCAATTCGAATAAATACCGTCCACATTATCGGTCGAGGAAGCGATAATTTTCGTTTCTCATCGATTTTCTATTCTTATCCGTTAACCGCGATTGCTGATCACAATCTACGGGCTTCGGGTGGAAGAGATATCCGTTATCAGCGAGAATCATCGCGATTATTTACACGGACAGAATCGCATTTAGCTGAATCGATCTCTAAAAATACCTACGGCTAATGACTTCGGAGACAAGATTCACAAGAAAATTGCTAAATTTTCTAAGCAACCGTAATTCAGCATGTTTCAGTTATGAAATACTGTTTATTAAAAAGTTATTAAGAGAACAATGATACCTTTCTCTTGTACTGTCTCTAACCAACTCTGAATGACTTTTTTATTCTTAGACTCTGCCTAACCAGTTACGAAGCATTCTTCTGATCGGAGTTGGTTAGAAACAACTCAAGAAACAAAAGTAACTTTTTTCGGTAATAACTCCCCCGAAACAATAGACGAGTTTCTACTCGTTGAAGTAAACTGAGAAGCTCGTCTACTGTTCCGGGGGATGATACTTGGCCATTGTTAGTAATATTGAAGAAAACATATCGAGTTTTTGACTTCGGCGTATCGAAATCAGCGAAGAGGCCAAACTTTTAAATAATTATCTACCTCAAGACGTTTTTCCGATAACTTTTTTACAAACGGCGCCCCCAAATAAAACCTTTACAACATTACTCAGGGCGATAAGCTTATCAACATATTGAAAAATCATCGGAACCGGAGGTGACTACCTTATCGTAAATATTTACCAAAACACGTTCTATTCCCCATCACCAAAAGGAATCATCTTTCAGCATTTGCAACACAATATACGTAATACGTCACAAGACTAAACAAGATTCGTCATCTACGCATCGTCAACCCCGTCGTATTGGCACCCCTCCCGAGGCGATAATCGGTTGCTAACGTTTCATGGCCGAATAACGCGCGATATAACATTCGACTAAAACCGAACAACCCCAATTCGGAAATCACCCCTCTGCGCCTTTTGCCCTTCTAATACTCGCCTAAACATAATATTCGACCCGTTTCCAGTGGCTTGGGGAAGGGCCTCTTCTGTTTACGGAAAGTATTTACCCAACGGACGTCAGCCGCGTAATTAATTTCCGGCGTGTGCAGAGATACAACTGTCTCGGGTTTGTACTCGACGACGGTAATCCAGCGTGATACCAAGCTATTCTGAGCCAGAAGATCCGCCGGGGACAGAGGTCGCCGGAAAATTGCGGAAATTATTTTAACGATTTCGTCTGGGACATTCGCCCCCACCGCGTTCGCGACGAGGCTCATATACGCGATGAACACCTTTTTCGGGGTAATCGCCAATCGAAAAACGTTTTTTGTGGGGATTGGAGCTGCCTGGATTACCGGGGATGGACGCGATATTTTTTGAATAATGTACAGCGAGTTGAAGTGGTATTTCAGAGATTCGTTCTGACATTTACGAAATTGATCCGATTAAATGGTTACTGTGAATATAAGTGGAAGCGTTATTTTTGTTGAATAGTTAGAATTCACAAATTTATTTCACCCTCGTGGACTGCTCGATTGAATTTAATTCTTAATTAGATTTTTTTTTATTACGCAGATTTGTAACATAATTTCATGCCAATAGCTTACGTATAGAGGATGTCCCATTTAAATCAACACACTTGAATAACTCTGAAACTGATGACGATATTAAAAAATGTTTGAGATAAAAGTTAAATTGATGTAACATATTTTTTGGGGGAATTTTTAGTATAGTGAATTTCGATCTGCTGCTTCATAGAGACGAGAATGAAACAAAGATGATTTGTTTCTAGATCATTGAGAGGTTGAGAGTATTCCAAATCTTTCCTAGACCTTACGAAGAGGTGTTTATACCGTCAAGAAGTTCATAAACATCGATCAATTCTCGCGAGTGTGATGTACAAGTATTCTCGAGGAAATGGTAACAGGATTTAGGAAATTGCTACTTTATCAGTGTAGGTACGTAATAAGCTCAGGTTGAATTGATGCTGACTAAAAGAGGATTCTGATTCGAAGTGTTCTTCAAAGTAAGAAGACTGTTATCGATCCAGAAAGCTGTCTACTTAATCTGGACATTTCACCGACATAATAATTGATCTTACAAATTTTGATACACGATCTCAGGCTAATTTCATTCAAAAGTGAATTTTTCTTGATCAACGTGGACAGGAATACTTCCGCAAGCCGTCTCGTCGCCTATGATCGATGCGACAGGATTCAGCGTTAATTCGCAACCGAGCCGGGATAAGGAAATTTGCAAGAGTTTCCTGGCGGGTAATCGCTCGTGAAATAATTACGAAGTTCCCCGGATACCGATGGGAATTCGTCGTATTGCCGGGTTCCCCGTCACGAAGACCCGGGAATAATGAGTTATACCGGATAGGTGAGCACATTTATTTCGTTAGCGAAGACCTCGCTTCCCATTCGGGATCATGGATTCAGTGTATTAAAGATCCCTTTTCCCCTTTAGTGGCCGGAAAAAAAATAGTGATACTTAGGAATATTTTTTAAAGAATGCAGAGAAGATACGATTAAGAAGCTCCTCTCGTTCAATTGTTCTGTGACTTTAGTGTGCCTCTGACTTTTGAGATACATACGTATAGTTCTACCTGGTATACATCGAATAGATCACACCAGGTATTAATTAATAATCATAACGCATACTTACACAAATTGCACTTTCCTTTTTCAACATCAATTTTTAAACACTAGGTGTACACACAAGTACATGTATTTCTTTGTTTTCATGTAAATCAGAATTCCAAATTAATAATAAAAGAATGATCTACACAATTCCTTATACGTTACGTTTTCATTAAGTAAAATGAATGAAGTGGCAGTATTGGAGACACTTTACTAAAAAAAAAAATCTCATACTCGGGCTGATCCATTGAGGATCGAACACGTTCATCGTTCACGCCAGAGAATCTACGACATACAGCCCGCCTACCTTGCAATCAAGGCGCAAGTCTTGAACCTCCGAGTAAATTCGTTTTTCATCGTGTCTCGGAACGCCTTATAATAAAAGAGACGTGTTATTTAAAACTTTACCGGCCCGTACCGATCCGCCACGATTTAAATAATCTTATAAAACCCACGGAATACTAAACAGCAAAATCGCCCCGCTCGTAAAAAGAGAATCGATTTCGCCTTATGGCCGGCTGTGTGTATACGAGACAGTGACAAGATTCGGGCTTTACGACGGGAACGTGACTACCCCTCATATTTTTCAGATTTATACCAACGTTTTAATTAGGATTTAGTCGAACCTTTCCGTCACCCTCTGACAGTTACTCACGTTACCCTAAACTCGTGTATTCACGAGCTAGTCTCGGGATAAGAAAGATATTAATATCGAATTTCCCTTCTCGACTGCATTTCCATGAAAATCGTGGCATCGGTCAATTGGTCCTGCGACACGAGGCAAATCGTTCCTGAACGTAATCCGAGAAACGTCTCAATTCGTACAACAAACGTATCAATCTTCTAGGCCACGGGTCCGATCCATCAAACCGATTCCTTCCCTTACCCTAGTATTATATCGTTCCGCACACACGTTTCGACCGAAGAAAAATCGTCCCCCAGGGGAGGGGTGTGCAGAGCCCTAGAGGAAACAAACCGAAGAAAAATGTCCCTTACCTGGTAGCTCGAGGAAGTTCGAGGTCCTGCGCTGTCTGCCCCGTGGATGCGCGGTGAAATTCAACGGGCCCACGTCCTCGTTACTGACGTTCGACAAATTGGAGCACTGACTGTCACGGGAGCCACGTCTGGACGCCAGGTACGCTGTAACCACAATGAAACGAACGGAATGATGCGTCGGATGGGGAGGGATTCTCATCGAACGAAAACGCGTGGGCCGCCACAAAGGGATCGCACGCCGCGGATATACGTGTACCGGCGACGAGACACAATGGGCGCGCTGATCATTTCGAGATTGCGGCCGCGTGACATATCCCTCGAAATTCCGCTGGACCGCCGTTAACGCTTTGGGCTGGTGCAAATTTCAACTCTTTCGCTACTAGAGGCGTATACAGGATGTCCTGTAAAACTGGTCGTGCAACTGGGTAAAGGGTGATTCTATGTGAAAAAATAAGTAGAAAGTATACAGGGTGTCTCATGTAATTGTGATCGACCGAATAGTTTTTTTAATTGTGAAACGGCAAGAAATGTTTTATACGTAATATGGTATTAAGTTATCGGTATCCCGAGGAAGTTGTTTTTCTCTCGACGTTTTCAAGGTCATCGGTGTTTTTTTATCGAGTAACTGAATGCATTTTTCCATGAGCCACGCGATGCAAAAGAAAAGAATATGTAGTACGTTCAGTGCTGATAGTTCAAGTGCTAATCGAATTTTTACAAACCTCCCCATAGGCGTCAATGAAAGGGTTAAATGATGATTAATCGACCCGATCGTGAAAGATCGCGCTCGACCGGTGAACGGTTCAATTCTCGATCCGTAAATGCGGGGCTCAAGTTCGCGAGCGGATTAAAGGTCGAAGAGGATTACGGGGATTAGGCTCTCGAAATACGGCCAGGCCCTACGCGGCTTTCAGCCCGACGACGCAGGAGCAGGCTGTCTGGTCCGGAGAGGGATGGTAAAGAGGGACGAGAAAGGAATGGGAAATGACGGTGGAGGTTAGCTCGCTCGTACGTTCGTTTTATTCGTCGACCTTTAAATGAGAATCCCATCAGGTCGAGCAACGGGGCCAGCCCCCGGAAAAATGATTACATCCAGAGCCGTCACCGACCCCGATTTTCAATGCCCCCTTTGTCCTTCGCGTTACGATGCTGCCCCTCTCTCTTTCTCTCTCGACGTTACGACATTGCGCGTAATTAGATGAACCATTATCGATCTACCTGCCCGAGGACACTGACAACTGTTTGACAGATTCGTTTCAGGCTCGAGGCGTAGAGTGTTTACGGAAATATAGGATAGAATTCGAATGGGATTCGATTAAGGCCCCTTTCCCCTTAAGCGACTGGAAAAAAAGATGACACGAATGTATTTTTAAAGAATGAGATAGAGAAGCACAGCGATGTTATACATTTTCCGACTAACTCACCGAACAATGTAGATCATATTTAATTTATTAACCCTCGATTGATTACTAACCATTCGATTATCGACAACTTCACACGGTACAATCGAATACACTCGCGAATAAAGTATTTGCCCCCTTGTGGGGGGGGGGGGGGTGGCACGATAAAAGTACAACATTTTGCTCTTTTTTCCCCTAACTCCTCGGCAACTGTGACCAGCGAGACCATTATTTAAGCCGTGTACGTGTCCTTGTTCGTATTCCGCGGTTCCACCCGACAATTCGCGTTGATTGCAAGATGCGACGCGGGCCGGCGGGACGTGACGATATTCCGACGAAGTTCCAAAAAAAGAATGAAAAAGGAAGACGTCTCGTTATCGCGCTATACGGATGCAAAGGAGATTTTTACCTCGTCGCAGGATTATTTCGATCGGTGCCGGGGCTCCGTTTAACGGCGTCGCTTGTTCTAAACGATTTTATGCAAATTTCCCTGGTGTCCGGCCGACAAGCTCGTGCATAATTCGCATTGTTTCAATCACCGTAACACTGTTTCATATCGAAATCCACGCACTGCGAAATATAGAATTACTATAATAATCATTATAGAATAGGTAATGTTTTCTGCCAAAATAGGTTCCACTAAAAATTTGTGTTACTCTTTTGATATCTGTCTTCTAATACCAAGTAGTTAATGTTCACGTAAAAGTGTCATTGTTCAACTCTCTTTCGACCACATTGCACGCCTGCGATATTAATTAAAAACAACGATCTTCGGACGGATTAGAAGGATTTAAAGTATGTAACGCGGTTGCATAACCCAGCGCACGATTTTAAGCCGATCAGAGCTCGTTAATTGCCTGGGCATTGTCTCGTTGTAATGTCCCGATAATTAGATGTGCTCTCCGCGAGGATGAAGCAGCGCGGCGTACGATTTCACCGGTACGCGACGGGTCCCCACACGACCCAGCAAAAAGAAATCGATAATTAACTTCCTCTCTCGACGGGCTGCATTTGGTAATTAATTTTTTTTTTCGATCGGTTGCACATCGCGAACGAATCCAGGGAATTTATTCGTTTCTAGAGTTCTTGTCGATAAGCGAGCTTTTGACGAGTTTGGCTCGGGCAAGTCCAGTGGATTGTGAATTCAATTTGTGAATTTCAAATCGACAAACAATAGAAATAACGAGTGAATATTGCTGCATACTTCATAAACAAATATCTTTCTTTTAAATATAAAAACTAGTTATGCCACGCAGTGTATAATGTCACCCCGGAAAAATGCATTTCATCGTCGACGAAACAATGTCAGGAAATATACAATAGACCGGTTCGAGCTAACAGAACGACTATCGGAACACGAAAAATTCCCCGCAACTCGGAAACAGGGGCAGACAGGCGTACAACACGTCAAAACTTCTAGACAGAGTTCACATTTAAAACCGTCCCGGCATAATACGACTTGCTGGGGGGGAATGCGTGAAGTAGGGCGCTACAGTGATCCCCCACAATGGCCCATCTAACGAGGGCAACCACCCGCGCGAAACTGCGGACAAAACCTACGAAACAAAAACTGATACGGAAAGTTCGCTTACCGAGTCCACCTTTCATCGAGCCTCTCCTCCTCGGACTGGACAGCAGCGTCACTTCCGTGTCCGCGTCCTCAATCTCCGTCAAGTCGCTGGTCGATTTCCTCGAAATGTTTTTACCAAGGGTCACGCTATCCCCGTTGCTGTGCCCTTTTCCAGCCTCGTCCAGGTACCCTTGGCTTCGATTAAAATGACTATTCTTCTTGTTACCCTTCTTGTCCTTAGGGCTGTCGTTCTTCTCCTTCAACGATCCCTCCACGGACGAAGTCCTCGAGCTACTCTTATAATTCGTGCTGTTCTGCTGATCCAGATTCAGCTCCGAGTACTTCGGACTCGGTAGTCCATGGGACGTCGGTGTGACGATCGTGGGGGACATAGGTGTCTTCGAACCACTCACCCCGAAACACGAATTCCTCCTAGGATCGAACGATTTCGGGCTTTTTGAACCGAAGCTGGACGAACTGGACGATCTAGCCGGGATCATTCGTGGCCCAGAGACAGGACTCTTGGGTGGATAGCTCATCGTCTTTCCGAGACATTTTCGCGTGTCGACGAACTGGAACACAGGGGACTTCCTACCGGATGAGTGCAACAGGTCCCTATTTGGGCTCTTCGGGCTTCTGGATCCTTGACGTGTATAATAACCCGGACTTCGAGGTGATCGGTCGGTCTCGTTCGTTCGACCGAATTCTTCGAAATCGAAGTTCGTGTTGGGCGTCTCGGGATAGTATTCAGGCGGAAACTCGAATACCAACGGTGTACCTGGTGTTTTAGTAACGGACAGCTGCGTGGGGCTTCTCTGGCCGCCAATCGGTATCTGCGGTAGCTGCGGCAGTTGACGGGGACTACGTGGGGACTTCAGGTGTATCGATTGTCCGGGACTGCTGGTCGCCATTCTCGACCGAGATTTCGTTGAACGATACTTATTCGTCGGCGGTTCTTTGATCGTTCACACGCTTCCGGCAATCGTTTCAATCCTACAGAGCTAGGGGACCAGACAGCCGGCTCATTCTGCTTCCGTCACGACGATGAAACGCAAGATTTCCGGAACGGCTGGTGCTCGTGCACTCTAGGGACACGACGCGCGAACCGTTCTCGCCGTCGCAGACGGATTCGATTCTCATTTCAGCTCTGGCCGCGTTACTTCTCTCGCCTCCATGCCTCCTCAACGGCCCCCTGTTGCCGACGGCGCTTTTACGTAATGGCGACGGGGATGGATGTGTAACGGGGGTGTGTCTTCCGGAGTCGGATCCCCCGACCATCAAAGCCGACGAAACAACTGCACGCGTTGCTCTCTTCGGATCTGACGAAACTGGAAAAATTGCGACCGGTTGAGTGTGATTTTCCGTCTGGATTAATCTTGAAACGCGTTTGAAGAAATCAATTTGATGGTGAAATGGACGACAGGTGACCACCGTGTAACAGGGTGGGTTTAAGTTTCTAAAAATGATCGTGTTATGCGAAACTAGGAACTAGTATGTACACTATACCGTTCAGAAGTGTCCGGACACTTGTATGATGTTTCAAATCTGCGAAATATTTTTCAAATATTTGTGAATATTTTTTATACGAAATGTCCTTGTCTCATCGAAAGTGAATAGATTGAATTGTTATAGAAAAATGTAAGTGATATATTTATTTATTATTTATTTAGAATTGACGGGCAAGGTATATTCTATGTTACGCTATTATGTACATTATTGAACTAATTGAAATAGTTTATATCTAAATGATGATATACTACCTGAGAAGAAATCTATGCTGTCAGCGTATAGACTAGTACATTTTAATATTCGATTCATTGAATTAAGAGATCTATTAATAATAGATCTACCAAACTTTAATAAAGATAATACTATTAATAATAGTAACATTCTAATGTTGACAAAGTACTATGTTCGGACACTTATGGGCGGTAGTGTAGATACATACAAAAAAAAACAGCCCTCTTACAGAAATACCGTGTTGTTAGGGGTTTCTCTAATTTTCTAAACATGTTATACGGGGGTTACCTGTATTTTCTTGAAAGACTTGTCAGTACAGTCTTATAACGACGATTAAAATATTATGACGATACATTTTCTCAGATCTTTTGTAACTTTTATTACGATATGAAAGTGAAGAAATCGGTTAACTTATAAATTTCTACATTTTCAAATGTTCGTCACGTTCATCGACAGAAGAGTCATAAATCTTTCAATAGTATCGTGTACAAAAGCTTCTTTTCATGACGATTAATGACAAGATGTTCAGAACCAGAATAATTTGTATAACCAGATTACAATAGACTTTACGAACGACACTGTAAAAGAAGGATTTTATATTGTACAAATCCCGATAAAACGTCGTAGTCGTCGACAAAAGCGTGCTCGTAACTTTTCAGTGCACCGTTCGGGTTTACGAAGAGTGTACGCGAAAAAAAGGAGATTAAAAATTCTTGACTTTGTAGCGCATCGGTCTGGCCAATAAAGTCACAGTTCCTCATCGATCGAGCGATCCACTCGCTCTTCGTCGGTCGTTCGTGGAGATAGACGGCAATCCCTCTTTTTGAAAAACGATCGCCACGGAGGTAGCATGTGCGAGCAGAAGAATACACTGTCCTGCAGGAATTTAATTTCGTTCGGTCGCGATGGGACGTAATTTACTCGCCTGTGCGAACAACCGAAAGTGTACCCTTACAGGCAGAACAGTGAAGTCTCAATGGACCGAGGCGATCCCTATGAGTTTATTCGTTGAACCAAATATCTACCGTAAGGCAACTCCACTAAACAGAATTTTCGCTGTCTGAATATAATTACAACGGAACACTTGACTTAAACGAACTAGTGAAAATACGACAAGAACAGTTTTCAAATGAATAAACAAAAATAAGAGTTCAAACAATATTATACTTCGCCGAGGATCAGATCTATCCACAAATGTACACGGATCAGAGTTCGTTGACCAAAGTATATCTGTACACATGCGTTAATTTTCCCGATTAGTATTCAGTGAAAGAGTCGATCGAAAAATTTCTTCTAAAACAGATTTCAAAAATGAATTGACTGTTCGGAAACAAGAACGGAAGATTCTGTACTCACCGTTCGCCTTCGAAGAATTAACCTGTTGATCGCGACCGTCCGAGAAGGGCCGTTGCTTTGTCTCCTGGATCCTTGTGTTTCCTTCGTCGGCAAGACAATTTTGGGAGTGACGAATGGTCGAAGTAATTAAGTTCGATGACACGAGAGAATGGTAACACCGACGAGAATTTCGATGACGCAGCGGCGATATTTACATCGGACAACGGACAGGAGGGAGACCGGTAGGAGGGTTGCTTCCTCGGCGGAGGCTGGCGCGTTACTGCGGGGTTGGAACGCACGGACCGCCGTCAATCCAACCCCCGCCACGATATTCACCCTGCTCGACCTCCTCCCACTTTTCGCTACCCGTTCCCCGGGGCTTTCTTTCTCTTCGCACGTGCCTCTTTATCAATTCGATCCATTTCGCTCCCGTGATTCCGTTGGATCTCTTTCGGCCGTCCGGCGACACCCACCTGAGGCTGGACCTTCTTCACCCTTCAGGAAAAAAAAAAAAAGAAAAATATTTCCAATTCCAATTTTTATGGAATAAATACGCCGACGATTGCTTAGCCTGTGTCGTATTGGATTCAACCTTTCGGAATACACCTGATAAAGTTGTCCTATTTCTTTTTGGTTTACAGCGATGCGAAACGGAGTGAAGGTTTCATTGGGTGATCGTGGAAATATTTAATAGAATCTCGAATGTCTCGATGTGATTTCACTCTACTGAGGGAGTGCTTATATTAAGGGAAGGACGACCATCATGAATTGGTTAATTTAGATGCAGCCCGTGTACTTGCACGAATTAAACTTGATCCTGATGGATCTTGAGGTTTTCTGGTCCAAGTTCCTACAGTAACCTGTTGGTTAATTGGGAGCCGTGGCTGAAGACCGACAGACATCAGTGGTGACACTAAAGATGATGAAATCTCGAACAAACTACACTTGGTAGTATACTCTTTGATCGTTAACCCCTTCGTTCCGAAATTGTCGAAAAATTACCAAAGAACTATGTTGTTGTATTTTTGTGTATATTAGATGACATATAAATGATTCACACGAACATTTTAACATTTTCAAACCGTCTAATGCCATTTTTTATTCGTTGCCATTTGACAACTTTTTCTACATTTATTACCGCAATTTTTCTTACCTTTAATCGATAAACCCTATTGAATTATTTGAATGAAATTAGAGTTTTGTAATTTCTATTGTATTTGTAGCAACACTTGAATTCCATCAAATGAATGAGACAAAGGACCAATAATGTCTTATTTTACCGATAAACTTTTAAATACACATGCAAATTTGTGCTATACCGTCTATACAGGACTAGAAGAAATTATTATATACTCACAGATATGAAAAAAATACATGATGACTAACATTTTGTGTCGTAATTTAGAGTAGATATATAGTCATATGGTAACAGTGAAGTCCAAACGAAGACCTACAAGAATTTGAAAGAAAACCGTTCGTGATCATTTTGATAAAATATTTTTTCATATAGCAGTAAACGACCATTTTCTAGTCATTCACAAAAGTATCACGATTTTCCTGTACGCTGAAATGTCCTTTGAGGGATATTTACGAAATCTATCCAATGGCGAACGGAAAGACGCCACCGGTTCGAAGTCACCCCAAGGGAAATTGGATTCCCATGCAAAACCACAGACAGTTACTACAATGGCGTAGCTCCCTGCCAGAGTAATCGATGGTTTACGACATCACCGTAAACGTTGACGGAGATTGCGCTCGAATTTGCACCGCTGCGAACTATCGCGACACGTTGGGGGTCTTGCGGTCGAACTTTGGCAAACATGTCCAACAGGTAAATGGGTTCAGACCAAGTCCCGCCGTGAATCTATACCTGACCCAGATCCAACCGCGACACGACTATTATGAAAGTGGAAAATTGAAGCTACCCCGTCGTTCTAACGAATTCCGCCGGCTTTTGATGTTAAGAGAATGTTGATACTCACGACTTTTGCGAGTGAAAGATAGGAATTTTATAATATGTTGATTCTGTTGAAAAAATATTCATTTTATGTCACGATCCGAAGTACAATTTTTATTGAATACAGAAAAAAGAAATTGAAAGTATCTATGTCTTGTATGTTTAATAAATTTGATCATTCGGAAGGAACTTAATTAGGTGTCCGTTGATAATACTTAAACTGTGGATTTTCATGCAAAATTATGTTTTTTTTAAATAATTTGTAAAGACAGGAACAAATTTAGAAATTTCTATCTTAAGTATTTATTGGGTTCGAACTGAAATAGAAAACTCATTTGGTTCTGACGAATGTTTTGCGTTTTATTGTA
Organism: Dufourea novaeangliae; assembly: GCF_001272555.1. Lineage (NCBI taxonomy): Eukaryota > Metazoa > Arthropoda > Insecta > Hymenoptera > Halictidae > Dufourea > Dufourea novaeangliae. The sequence continues at coordinate 1,623,772 of NW_015374192.1, read as the reverse complement.
TCGCACAGAGCCCTATAGGCTGTAAGTTATGATTGCATAAAATCCACAGTCTACTAATAACTGAATCTCATTGATCTTGGTAGGCTCTGCACGTGAAGCACAGAAACACGCGGACTGATTGATCCAGTAATGTGGAACACGTGCGTTAAATATAAGATACATAACTGCATGTACGTAGCTGTTGACATCGAGCACTATTGTCTATTAGCCGGGAGTTGCAGGTTTAAATGGACTTTGAAGCATCGAGCAAACCTTCAATTTTATATTAAAAAGTGGATAATTAAATTCCTTAAAAATGATTGAAGTACTTTTTTTGAAAATTCTTAATAATATTTATTTATTTAGTTATTACACGGGTATAATAACTAAATAATACATATACAGTGAGAAACTAATCGTAAAAAAGAATTTTTAATACCACATTAACTTAAATTAAACAGTTTTTAGTACCCTATGTAAGGATTTGTTAATGTAATCAATAAAGCCATTGAAAAAGTCAATCATATCCATAAATTTATTGGCTGATTTCAGCATTCGATAAATTGGGCCACTTGAACCATATTTAATTTTTACTTATTACTTTTCCTAACACACCTTTGTGGGAACAAACAAATGAACAAGCTGCAGCAATTGGGGATATGAGATCTGATCATTCATTAGTTCAACCTAAAAGCAATGTATTTGATTTTATGTTGTACTCTCTCTAACATTAGCTTATATTTTGAGAATTGTGGAGACCAAATGGTTGAAGCATACTCTAATGCAGTATTAGATTATTATAATATTGAATATCATGAAAAACGATGTCTGTGGAAAAATGTGTAAAACTGTCTTTTCTTGTCACAACTTTCTTTGTGCGCATTGACATTGAGGTGTTTACTTCGTGAACCGGTTCGTTAGAGAACGACGGAGACGAATAATAAAACATAGTTGTGCGCTGGCGCGAAAGGTAGCCGAAACAGCCGTACACCCTACAATATCGATTGTTACGCCACGAAAACGTATACTCGATTGCTTTCTACTAACAATAAATAATAGAACTCATAATATATTAAATATCAACAATCAAACCTATACACCACAATATGTCAGAAGATTTACAGACTTTTCCAAGACACCCGAGCCCCGCTATTTTGAGACTCCCTTTCCAATCCAAACTGCAAACATCTATTCAACTTTCCAATCAAATATACGAATTTCTATACTAAAATTGCCTATAAAAATCCATCCCTGTTAATATTCTTACACAATCGAAATTCCCTCAAAAAATCGTATCGATAAGGAGCCACTCGAACTGCATTAGTCATTCCTACTTTCTGTGGCGATGATCGAATGATTTATCATGTCCAGAAGCGAGTTCAAGACACTGTCCAGTGAGCTGAGATAATGAAAAGTACACACGAAGATGGTAGAATCGATTTGTTTGATAGTGAAATTCTTAGAATTACCGAACAAGGTTCACAAATGGCGCCGTTGCGCTCCACAGACGAGATATCTTCTTCCTGCTTCCCCTACCACGTGTAGATCCAATGAGTCGTCGGGAGGACTCGCTCGATAACAAAGATCCGACGTGGACGTCAGTTTCGTGCGATATTCCGTCACGATGTCGTCGTCGCTGAGAAATTTCCGTCTGGATTTCGAGCGCCAGGGCGCCACGTACTTTCCCGGTGAAATTGTAAGAGGTAAAATCATCCTGGAAACAACAAAGGACAAGAACGTCAGAGGTGAGTTTCGGGGAACAGAGACAAGATTGGAGCGAGCAGGAGGCGCTGATCGAGACTTTCTTTTGTAACGCCACGCGGTAATTACATATTCGATCGCGGCTCACAAAAAAGTTATTATCCTGAACTTGTACGTATTTTTATTTATTTATATAATAAGAAATAATAATTGAATTATATAACATATAATAATATAAGTATTAAACGTTCAGTAAATAATAACAAATATTTTAAAAGGAGGATAATAAAAAAAGTATAAACAATAAAATGGAAAGAGAAATTATGACTTGGATCGAACACAACCCGATCCTTACCATTAGAGGGTTAATAAGGAATAGAAAAGACGGTCCTTATTTCCAATCGCATGAGAAGTAGAATTCGCATTTATTTTGAATGTGGAAACAGATAGCTTAATAAGTATTTAATTTCATAAACCTTAGAATGAAAATCGTATGTGTTGTTTCTATTTGTCTGTTGTATGAATTATCGTGCCCATGTTTTACTGGAAATGCAAAGCACCGGTTGTCCTCTAATTACATTACTAATGAGGACGATCCAGTTGAAACACGTGTTGTGCTCGACAATGCGTATCAACGCAAAAGTAGCTTTAAACATTGCACGCCGAGTTACCGTTTTCTCATAGAATTGTGTACACATTTTCCACGTTTCCCAGATAAAACATATGTTTAATGTTATTGATTAAACGTGACCTTCGTATCTTGATGAAAGATAACAATGAATTCGATATTGCATTATAGAACATCGTGATTATCACACACGTGTATGTTCAGAGACTCTTTTTATGTCGGATATTTATTAAATGGAAAAAAAAAGAACGCGATTACATCCTATAGTTACATAATTCTCCTTGATCGTTGATTTATTCGCAAACTGCCGACTCTCTCTTATCAACCTGAATGCATTATCGAGCAGTCAATATTACCAAATTATCGTATCAAGTTGTTTCTGAGTGTTGTCAGTGCTACGATTATAGTACATATATTAGTGTATACACTCGAAGAAATGACACAAGTAGCAAATAGCAAATAGTACAATTGCACGGAATATATGATGCTATTAAATCTGCCGTGTCTTGATCGGATAAATGATAACGAAACATTCAATAAATAATTTACCTGTAATCTTACAACCGTATCGTAGGACTGTATTTCTCTGTCAGAGGGTTCGCTTCTGTACATTGGACAGAAAGGAGGAGCTCAGGGGGACGTGCTGGAAGAAGTAGTTCTCACAGGCGATCATATACAAATACGCAAGAATATTTCAAGCTCAAAATCAATGTACTGAGTACGAATGAAGGTAAATTTAGTCACGAATATTTCTAATTATTCTTGTCCATATGTGCCTATGTGCTTTCGTTTATACGTATTCAGTGAAATATCCTTAAATACTATATCATTCGTAACATTTTCCGAAAAACTTCCACAGCGGAATCGAGTGTACATATTCCAGCAGGGTACACCCAGTACTGTTACGAATTTCAGCTACCCTATAACATTCCCAGCAGCTTCGAACACGAATATGGACACGTCAGGTACACAGTGAAAGCAGTGATCGACAGGCCATGGAAGTTCGATCACGAATGTAAGGCCGCGTTCACCGTGGTCTCCATTCTGGATTTAAACGGGCGTCGAGAAAAATGCGTATGTAATCACTTTCTTTTAAAAAAAAAAAAGCATCGCCAGTTCTGGAGTACATTATTATCATTTTCGAACAGCAACCAATCTACGACGAACTCGAGAAAACCTTCTGCTGTTGTTGCTGCACCATGAAGGGTTCGTTGGATGCATTCGTTAAAGTGCCAACATCTGGATACGTTCCAGGACAAACAATCGTCACGTCGTTAGAATACAACAATTCCACGTCCAGTATCCGGATAACAAAGATCAATGCGAAGTTACAACGAGTAAGTGAGACTGTTTAAATCTTCGAGTCCGAACTATCGTTATTCTTTCGTCTACCCTTCAAGGAAATCAAGTTCCACGCGACTAGCAAGACGAAGACTGTATTCTCGAACTTCATGTCCACCAAGTACTCAGGACCATTTGAATCGAAAGGGGAGACCGTTCTGGACATAAAGGTACCGCCGATCCCGCCGTCAAACCTGTTCCATTGCAAGATCATAGACTTGAATTACAAATTGAAGGTCGCCATTCACGTCTCGGGACTGTAAGTAGCACCGTGAAGAAGATATCAGGAAAATGTTGATAATTTCGAGTAAAATGTGAGATGGACACAATTACAGGCGACTAGTCAGACGAAAGTTTAAATTCCTATTTCCAGTGTAGAGGAAACTGTGTACTTCTGCGTCGATTATTTCTTATCGTTCAGACATCAAAGACAGACTTAGATATTCTGACTCGAAGGTCCTATAAGCTGTGTTTATAAAACACAGAAAATTGTACCAATTCATTCTCAACATTCAAAACTTTTTTGATGATTAGGTACTGTAAACTTGAGAAGAGCTACCCACTTTTAATTGGATCGGTACCACTCTACTGGGAACCATACGAGCAACCAAACGTCGTATCTGGTGTATTCAAGGGACCAGCAACATCGATTCCTGTGGCATTGTCTGATGCACCTCACATGTCAGAGGATATACCATCGGACAGCGGTCCTTCTAGCAGACAACCTCCACCGCTTGGATTCATTCTACCGTATCCAGCTGCTACCACTGCTAACATGGACATACGTAAGTAACTGATAACAAAAATTATGCAATTTTTCTAATCGTGCTGTCAAAAGTAACTCTTTAATTAAATGTGTCGTGATAAGACACAAAGATCTTATATTTCTTCTAACTCTTTATATTTTTTTTTATACTCAGCACCTCCATCCTACGAAGAATGCGTGTCAGGCGCTCAACACATCAGAGATCATGATGAATCGGATTACGTGCACGGAGCGGATAGTCCTTTTGTGCCTAGGTATCCTGTGTTCAACTATCCCGCACCAAGTATGCTCGTAATTAATTTTTTTACAACCTAGATACTGTTACTTGGTGAACTTTCTTTTCTACTGATGATTCTTTCATAGGTTCTCAACGATTTGAATGAATCACTGGGAAGATAACGAAAATTCCTACCACTACTGTGATGAAGATCGACGAAGAAAACCTGGTTCAAGTATTACTATCATGTAAGAAGATGGACGCTCTCACGCAATTCTAACGACGACAAATATGTTCATCGGTGCGTTCGAAGAACAACGCTGAACATAAAGTTGATTATAAGAAACGGAAGTGTAAACGTACCAAATTTTCTGTTTGTTTTTATAAGAAGATTCCTTGTTCATATTGACATCGAAGTGTTATCTTTGTAAGCCGGTTCGCGAAGGAGCGCTACAGAGACTTTCGAGTTGAGGGTTGCCGCGAAAGCCGGACGAGAAACGGCCGTACAATCTGTAATATCGATATAGTATCTATAATATAATAAAGCTATATACCACAAAATGACAAAAGATCTACAAGTCATCCAAGCTCCGCCATTTTGAGATACCCTACATGATCCAAACAACACAATGTATTCAATACTCTGTTCAAATGTATAACTATCTACACTAAAATGGTTTTTGATAATCTATCCGTATAACATTCTTATATTATTATACAGGATCACTCAACATTAATCAAAGTTACTCTAAAAATAGCATCGGTTACTCGAACGAGCTCTTACTTCAACTATGTTAGTCATTCTTGCTTCCTGCAGCGATCGACTGATTCGTCATGACCAGAAGTGAGTATACAGCACTGTTAAATAGATTGAGATAATGAAAGAACGCATTAGAAGACGGTGGAGGCGATTCGATCGAGAATTAAGTCTTCGAAATTCGTGGATATCGTCCGCAAATCGACGTGTTATCTTCTTTCTGTCGCCCCTACCTGGAACATGCAGCGGACTGTGTGTGGGCTCGCTCGATAAGATAGATCCAACACGGATGTCAGTTGCGTATGATATTCCGTCACGATGCCGTCGTTGGAAATTTTTCGTCTGGAGTTCGAACGGCCGAGCGCCACTTATTCTCCCGGTGAAATTGTGAAAGGCAACATTATTTTGGAAACGACGAAGAACAAGAATGTCAGAGGTGAGTTTCGAAGAACAAAGACAACGTTGCAGCGCACAGCATGCGCTCGTCGACACTTGCACCAGTCACTTTGTAATTTTATCGTGGCTCACTGAATAGACATCGACAATCAATAATGATTAAAAATAGTTTGACGTTTTCGGGAAGAATATAAATGTGTATTTATATCAAAACTGACGTTGAAGGATCTTTTTATGCCGGATATCTATTAAATGAAAAAGACTATGCGATTAATGTTATCATTATATAATGTTCATCAGTGGCACGGTATGTACGACAATAATTAAATCTATCGTAGTTGTATCAAAGAACGAGACAGTTCTTAAGTAACGTAATCGTAATCTGACCGACGATTCGTAGGACTGTATTTATCTGCCAGAGGAGCGGCTTCCGTACACTGGACGGAATCGGGCAGCAAAACCGAAAGCGATGGAAGTAGTACCAGCACCAGCGAAACATACTCGAATTCCCAAGAATACTTCAAACTAAAAATCAATCTATTGGGCACCAGTGAAGGTAAATTTGATCAGCTTTCTTTTGAATACTGTAACATTTGTCAAATTTTGTGAAACGTTGTCTAGGGGATTCGAGGATACATATTCCACGGGGGTACCATCAGTACCATTTCGAATTTCAGCTACCCCAAAACATTCCCAGCAGCTTCGAACACACATATGGACACGTCAGGTATACGGTGAACGGAGTGATCGACAGGCCGTGGAAGTTCGATCACACATGTAAGGTAGCGTTCACTGTGGTCTCCGTTCTGGATTTAAATAAGTATCCAGAAAAATGCGTATGTAATCACTTTCTTCTTAACAAATATCGGCCGCTTCTGGAAACGAAATAAGTCATCGTCTCTTTCGTGCAGCTGGGAATCTACGACGAACTCGAGAAAACCTTCTGCTGTTGTTGCTGCATCTTGAACGGTTCGTTGAATGTAACCGTCAAAGTACCATCTTCCGGATACGTTCCAGGACAGATGATCCTCACGTCGCTAGAATACAACAATTCCGCGTCCAGTGTTCGGATAATGAAGATCAGTACGGAGTTAGAACGAGTAAGTGAAACAGTTTAGACTTCAACGTCCGAATTCATCATTCTTCTTTAATTTTCCCTTCAAGGAAATCAAGTTCCACGCGACCAGCAAGACGAAGACTGAAGTTACCAACATCATGGCCAGCACATACTCAGGACCATTTGCCTCAACAGGAGAGACCGTTTTGGAAATTAGGGTACCGCCGGTCCCGCCGTCCAACCTGTTTCATTGCAAGATCATAGACTTGAACTACAAGTTGAAGGTCGTCGTCCACGTTTCTGGGCCGTAAGTAGCAGTCTGAATAAGATATCTCGAATGGACAAAATTATCCGGTACTAGTTCGACAAAAGTCCAAATTCCCATTTCCAGTGTATCGGAAAATTGAACTTCTCCATCGATTATTTCTTATCATCCACAACTTAAACGTAAGCTTATTTCTCAGACACAAAAAATTATGTTGATTTATTCACATGGTACTCATTCTCGACGCTGAAAGCTTTCTTCGTGTAACGATCAGGCACGTCAAACTTCAGAAGAGTTACCTACTTTTAATCGGATCGGTACCACTGTACTGGGCACCATACGAACAACGAAATATCGTACCTGATACCTTGACGGGGCCAGCAACGTCGATTCCGATGCCATTGCTTGCAGCACCTCGTACGTCATACGACATACCATCAGAAAGCGGTACTTCTGGCAGACAACCTCCACCCCCTGGTTTCAACCTCCCGGACCCATCTGCTACCCCTACCAGCTGCAACATACGTAAGGAGTTAATAACGAAAATTCTGTACTCTTGAAACGTGCTGTCGAAATAACTCTTTGATCAAATGAGTGGTAGTAAGAGCTTTCTTTAACAGTACCTTTTTTAATTTAACCATTTGTTTCGAGTCTTTACCTTTCTCTTAATATTTCAGCACCTCCATCCTACGAAGAATGCATGTCTGGCGCTCAACACATCAGAGATCATGATGAATCGGATTACGTGCTCGGAGCGGATAGTCCTTTCGCGCCTAAGTATCCTGTGTTCAACTATCCAGCCCCAAGTATGATCGTGATTAATTCTATAAAGCTTACATAGCATTACTTTGTAAACTTTCCCTTCAATCGATGATTATTTCGTAGGTTATCAAAAATAACGATGAATCACTGGAATTGACGAAATTTTCTACCATCACTGTGACAATGGTTGATGAAGAAAGCTTGGCTCAAGTGTTATTATTATTTATAATATAAAAAGATTGCCGCTTTTATTCGACCCTAACAGCAGCCAAACGTATTTATCGCTGTGATGCATTTGTAGGAACAACGCTAAACAGAAAGTAACACGACAATTCTTAAATCTACTTCGTCTATTGTACTTCGATATGAATCACCGATCACATTTGCACCTACGTTTTTTTTAATTACATATACAATTATTTGTACACATGTGGCTTATATTGCTGCCTGATGAGTGTTCACCATTCTCAGTTATAGTTAGAGGGCATAAGGGAAAAGCAACGGTTTTACGAAAATGGTATATTTACACAATTTATTTTATATCTCAACATCGTCTTATTGTAATCATAATCATCATCGAGTCATATAATTAGAAAAAAAAAAGTAACGATGCATAATCGTTCGAAAAATAGGAAGGGAGAGGTGGGTGTGTGTGTGTGATAGATAGGGCAGAAAAAAACATTGATACAATTCCACGAAAGAATAAGAGTACAAAAGGAATGAGAGATTCGTCGCCAAACAACATCGGCGAAAACTAGTAGATCGCAAAATTGGTCGTTTTCGAAACAAGTCCGAATAAAAGAGGGTAAAAAAAAAACAAACAAAAAAACAGCAAAAAAAAATATAATGCGATTACGAAGAAGCACATAGACGGAAGCGTCGCGGCTAAAACGAAACCAGGACAGAAGTGTAAGGGGAGGGAAGAGGCTTAACAAGTCGCGAGCGTATCTCGAATCGATCACTCGTATAACATTTTTCTTTCTACTCTAATAAATGTTAATACACCCTCAACTTTGCAAGTTCAGCAAATACACACACGGTACGAATCGCCATTTCAACCACCAAATGCCCGATAAACGTGTCATTGTAGGAACTGAACCCAACCGTCTTAACGTTAAAGGCTGTCTTAAATACTGAGAATAGACACGGATCGTCATTTCTTTCCAACGTTTTTTTTTTTCTGTTCTTTTGGTGACTTGCTATCTGGATGACTGTGAAGACGTTTTCCTGTTTGCTTTCTTCTATTATTTCTTTTCTGTTACTTTTTCTTTTTACTTTCGATCGGTTACTTTCACTTGGACAAAGTAAACGAGGTAAGAAATTGACAACACGCGATGGCTGGGACACACACGTTTTCTCGCCCGGGGGATAAACGCGTACACGTGGCTATCTAACGAAGATTTGATAATAAGTCAATTCCAATGACGTGTTTTGTTTTAGTTGCTGCTGCTGCTGGTCCCATTTCGTACTATTCCGCCGAAACGTAGTCGCGACAAACGGTTATCACGCTCGTCGAAGCCACGAGCCGCTATCGCGACAAGGATTTCGGTACGCTTTTAGCCTGCTTTCGTTGCTCTCTGGCTAATCGCGAACGGATACTCGCAAGAACATCCGACACGCAACGATTAAAAAAGTAGAAGCTAAGCCACACGAACGAATTCCCGTACACACCGTTGTTGCTTCGTTCAACGAGCGTGCTCCAAGTCTAGGACACGATTCCGTTGATCCTGAATAATTGGCATTCGGTGTCGCAGAGGTACTCGTGCTCATTATTACGAATTTCGGAAACCGTAAACACACGTGGTAAAAACAAAACTTATATATGTATTCCGTATTCTTTTTTTTTACGGGTATCGTAGGTTGCGCTAAATATAATAAATTTAGGCTCGACGAAAATACTGCGAAAAAAACGAAAAAAAAAAAAAAATAAGTGAAAAATAAAATTGAAAGAAAAAAGAAAACAAAAGTATACCATGAATTTGATCCCGACAGAACTCGATGCTTGAGAAAACGAGAAAGAGAAATTATAAGGCGAAAGGCAAAAACGATTTAAAAATTAATATACATTAAAATGAGAACGGTTAAAGCGCTTGGACATTTAAATGTTGCGTAGATCGCGGCGTGTTGTTTTAATGTACACGCGTTCTTGACTCGATAATGTTTCCTTGACTTTTCTTCGTCTCTTTTTATATCTCTCTGATTATCCTGACTCATCGGGAGGGGAAAGGAACTGTGCGCTCCGACTTTACAAAAATTTGCTTCGCTTATATTACAATAACCTTTCCTCGATTTAAGACATTCAACCCTTAATATATTATTATCATAAATAAATTTGGTCTATCGGTAATATTGTGAATACGCCGGTAACAAATATACTGGCAGTATTTGGTTAAGTAAAAAATCATGATCACTAGAAGAGGTAACTGGTACCGAACGGGATCTCGAAACGTGTGAAACAAAAAACATCGGTTTTTCTTTCATTTAATCTTTTCTTCTTTTTTTTTTGTGCTTCGATCGCGAAGTATTCAGCGGTGAGAAACGACTCGATTTATCAGCCCACATAGACAAACGAAAACGGGCAGATGCAAGACACACATGTTACAACTTCCAGTAAACTTGATTTAACATTCTTCAATGGGATTACCGGGAGTGACGACAGATCTACTCGCGATACGATTCAAATTTCGTGCACACGTATCGACAAAACACGAGGGTGTAACGATCATCCACTGAAACGATGTACCAGCGAAACGGCATAGAATAATGATCATTGAATATTTCTTCGTCCGTCGAAAATTAGCGTGTAACATTGTTGAATATTCAATAATAAGTATGTGCATAGAAAGTTTTTGCTTTGTTAGTATTTGATACACAAACTGGAGAAATTTGAATACCACGCAAATAGATCTGCGACGAAGACACCCATAGGAAAGTATAGTGAGTCAGTAGATCTATTTTAAAAAACAGGTAGTTGCAAAGTTGTCTTTTAACATTTCCGTTCGATCCACAAAACTGCCTCGGTCAGCATGTATTGTAAACTATCATGACCCACTTATTAGTTTCTTTTTTGCAGCACTTTGTTTTAAAAAAATAATTAATGTTATTGCCGCCATTGCGGTATGGCGCAATGGGTTCAAGACAAACATCAACATTTCATCTCTACCATTATCTGTATACATACATTCAATACAACATTAACATTAACTGAGATTAAGAAAAGGCATAATTTACATTGTCGCCGTGTGTTGATCCAAGTCATGAACCAGAGGACACTGAGTTGTGCACACATTGAGTGTGTTTCTTTTTATAGTGTGTGGTATGTCTTTACGCGATCACTTTACATTATTACACTTTTTTTTTCTCTTTCAGTCCGCACGCTTCCCAAAATCCTGCAAGAGGAAGGACAAATTCCCTATCTGAACTTCATGATTCTTTTTACTACACAACCAAATCATAATGTTACCGATAAAATGTAAATCCTTACCATAACTATAAGTGTAATTCTTAACCTTCCCTCTTAATGGCACCAGGTGCTTCTGCTAACCCTTTAACTTTCAATCGGTCAGCTGTTTTAAGAAATGCAGGCAGCTGATCTTGAGATACATTAACTTCGCCTGCGTACATGAATTCCAAAATAGCTTGAAGGTGACTGTATGCGACATCTTTTAGAATTATAATGGGATGTTTGGACGGATTTTCCTAGAACACATCGATAGTTAACTACCTTATCCTAAACAGAACTTCATTCACCTTAAGACTATAATAACATACCTCTAATAATGACTTAAAGTAAGGACTACAAGCGGACAACACCATTTTATGTGCTTTACACGTCTGACCATCACAAGCTAATGTCACATCTGTGAAGCTTTTCTCATCTCGTAAGTGTTTAAACGATGATACCATATTAGATTGGAAATCATTCCACTTAAGAAAAAACTGTTGCTGTTCATCTGCCATTATTGATACCCAATATCCTGACAGTCTTCCCTTGAAATTGTAAGCTGAAAATATACCTATTCGTAACACGCACAATCCTATATCGTACTAAGCAGAATATAGCACAAACATTATCAACATAAGGGTGGCACGAGGAAGCGAAAGACGCATTAATACGTAGAAACAGAAAAACAAACGTTAAGTACACTCTTTCCTTTCCGAGTGAAAAAAGAACCTTACATCATCGAGAATCGTTTCAAAAGCTAAAGTATCTAGAATGTTCACGGTACAGAATGTTGCAAAATCGCGCGTAATTCTTGCGTACCAGATTTCGTCTAGGTTAAGCCCAATAAACATTCAACAACTTAAATCGGACGTGTTGGAGAGCATTTGTTGAACCAAATGGGCAATTAAAGGGAAAAGTATCGTAACATAACGGGAACCTGTTTTGTCCAAAAACGTGGGAAAACCTCGGGGGACGTGTTATTCGCATTTTGTCATAACAATACGCGTACATCCGACGAGACCGTACCGTCAAAGGCACTCGCAAGGAACCAACACGGGCCAGAAAACGCAAAACGCATGGAGAAAAATAACCTTATGAGTTTTTTCACTTACCACGGGCTGATGGACCACCGAATCCTCGGAGGCGACGGTGAATCTCAAAAGGAACGCGAAAAATATATACACCACCGAAAAGTTTTTACGCGAATGTTACGAATTTTTTGTTGTGGCTAATATCACGCCGAAGAAATTCGGTCGAATTCGGATCTTTCCGTTGCAGGTCGGCTCGGAAACACTGTACCGACTGCAAATGGATTCGATTCTCCACGCGAGATGTCGCCCCGGGCGTCGTTTCGGGAAACATTCAAAATTCTCGCTTCATAAATGTCAATCCAAAATTGTATATCGACGTCACTGTACATACTTGCATTCCTAGGTATATTATTAAAAGACTCTCGGAATGAATACACGCACGAAAATAGGAGATCTATATTTTGACGCTTAATTTTCCTGTTTGAACGCTATCCTGGCACCTGGCACGCTCTTCTTCGACTTTCGATTCGATTACTCGCGATATGTTGCGGTGAAATTTGAATATAATGTCCGTGGGCCATTAACAGTTCCGCCGCGGGAAATTCCGCGCAAGGATCTAACATCTAATGCCGATAATATCCTCTCTCACTTTGTTGCGGCTAATTGCGCAATCTCACGCAAGCAATTGGACAGATATCAGTATATGCGCTAACTGACAAATCCAACGTACCGCAGGTACACAGAAATCGGTTCCGATCGAGTGACCAACGATTACGGTAACGATAATTATTGGTTGACGTCTTGTCGTGTAGATCGCATCGTCGATGCGACGCGAGGTCCGTGTAAATACAACGGAAACAATATTATATCTTCGATTAATTGAATGGCGATCATGTACACTCTCGTTATGGATGAATTTAGACAGTACATTGGTCAGGTGGACAGTGCGCAATAGGTAGTCACCCGTTGGTCTTATCTACATTTCCTACAGTAATAATTATAAACACTCATACGTGCTTTAATGATATTTAACATTGGTTTTAGAAACTTTCAAAAAGAGACAGAATTTCAACGTACCCTAAATTTCAAGGAGTCGAGAATGGCTTCTCAGTCCTGCAAACAATGTCCTAACGGATTGAAGAAACTCAGCAATGGTTGGAGTATTAGCATCATTTCAGGCGGCTAATATCATTCGATAATAGTGATAGAAAAAGTATGGCAAGTATGGCGCTACAAAAGACTGTACAAAGAAGACCTCTACGGGTTGACCCAGAAGGGTATCAAACTTAATATGCAACTCGGGTACATTTCTAAGTAGTTTACCGTATCACATCCACTGGAGAACGCTTCTTAGGGACGAACCTTGGGGAGAGGGGGCAACGACGTCGACTAGCGGAGAGCCGATTTCCGTGGAAAATCCATTCGTTCGAAAGGGACTGCGTTCGCGTATATGAGTTCTTATAAATAGAACCGAGAAAGGCGAGCACCGGAAAACTTTTCCTGTCGCGCGATGCCGCGACGGGACGACAGCGTGTCAATCCCGTGAGACAGACAAAGAGAGATCGATGGGTCAGAGAGAGGGAGAACGAACTGAGAGAGGACGTCAGAGAAGATATAAACGAGAGGAAACAAGATGGAACGAGTGAATCGAGCTCGTCGGGGCGAGGGAACTTGGCGGGGAGGGAAGGAGGGTGGACGCGCGCGGATAGCGCGCGCTCGTAGCGCGGATCGCACACCCGAGAGGAAAGAGGCTAGGCGAGGGTGAGAGACGGGAGCCGGGAGGGAAGCGCGTAGCGCGAGCGCAAGCGCAATGAGGCATGGAGTTGGGTCTGAACGCGCGCCACATTGAAAGCTTGCGACATGCCGCAAAGCGGCTCAGTCGCGCGCCAGCTTTCGTGCGGGTGGTATCGTTTCTCACGTTTTCTCGGCGTTCTCCCTGTGGTGTACCGTGGCGAACACGAAAAAAGCCCGCGTAGGCGTGGTATGTGAACATTCACGCGGACCATAAGTAAACCGTACGTTTAAATCTGCGCGTCCGCCGTGTGATTCGGCGGGACTCGTGTAACGAGCGCGGCGCGCCTCCTCCGACGTGTAGTCCTCGAAAAATTGGAATTAGTCGAGGGTCGCGACTTTGCTACTCTTGGACCAGTGTCAGATAAGCGTGCCTGATCATTATCGTCATCCGGGAAGAGACTATCCCCGGTTTATCCCGCCGTTCGAGGCTGTTTCCTCGCGGTGAAGTTCGTCAGCCGCGTACACGGCTCTCTGTTTTCCATTGAACAACGTGTCACGGAGTTGATTCTCTTTTTTGTTGGGGTGAAAAAGGGACAACGCGTCCTGTATCTCGATAGAGAGGGTGATAACAGAGAAATTACGGAAAGACGGGTATCGCGTGTCTTGTGATGTGCGTGTGAGCAATGGAGTCACCAGTCATGTACGATTCAGCGGCCCATCAGGCCCAGGCCCATGGCGCGGCCGATCTCAAGAAGACACAAGTACTGAACAACAACAACAACAATCATCCGAGCACCAATAACAATAACAACAACGCGGCGAACAACAACAATTCTGCCCTGCAGGTGAATCATAATCACAGCCAACAGCAGACCAGCGCGGTGGTGAGCAAGGTCTCAGCCAGCAAGGCTAGCCTTCACCAACAGTACGCGGAACACTGCGCCGCGGCCGGCGAGCTGACCGATCTGAACACGCCGGAGATATCGTTGGATCTGCAACACCTGATCGACGATAGCCACTTCAACGACGGCTTGTTGGACATGTTGGGCGCAAACAACGGGACGGCGGTGAAACACGTCCGTACGCCCGGTTATCCGCGTACCACGCTCGCCTATATGCCGCAACCGGTGCACAGCGGGGCGAGTTACCACCAAGGGAGCAACAGTTGTAGCGACAGCAACAGCTCGAGCTCCGAGTCGCCGAGCATCAAAGAGGAACCCCTGGACCCGGCCGATTATCGTCGTCACTGCCCCCAATATCCACCCGGTGGATACAGCCCGATCACCAATGGACCGTTCGCGAACGGTGCGCCGACCTTCACCACCTTGACACCGTCCACGGTGCCCGGTGGACATCCGGGCGCGCCGGTACACCAACCGCCGCCCCGAGGCGGACCAATGAAACCGGTGATGGCGCATCAGCATCACGCGAACTCGGCCGCCGCGGCCGCTGCCAGGAAACAGACCAAGGCCATCGACAAGGCGAGCGACGAGTACAGAAGACGACGCGAGAGAAACAACATCGCGGTGCGAAAGAGCCGGGAGAAGGCGAAGGTACGATCACGGGAAACGGAGGAGAAGGTGAAGCTGCTGGTGAAGGACAACGACCTGCTCAAAAAGAGGATCGAACTGTTGACCGAGGAACTGAACGTGTTAAGATCGTTGTTCAGCAGCGTCGGCGTGGTACCGGAACAGCTACACCGTGAGATCTCAAGGCACCTCGATCAGTTCCAGCAACACGCGGTGGGACCCATGTAGCGCACAAAGTCGTCCTCGAGCAACGGCGCGGTGGCATCGCGCTGTTACGCCTTTCTCTCGTCCAACGACGTCGACCTTCGTCCCTTGCCTTTCGGCCCGTTACGATTGTGAAGGAGGAGAGTCCATTGGTCCTCTTACCGGATGGGACTCCCGTTTTACGGAGCCCACGATACGATGGTCCCTCGGGGACAAACACGCTTCTCGATCCCTTTCACACCGGATCAAGCAAAAGTAAGGAATAAAAACCACCAGGGATATACCACGTAGAGAATGTCGTGGTGGTTCCGGACTGGTAGATTGTGTGACTGCGTCTTTGTCTAATTCCACGGACGTGGAGAACGCGCGCGTGGTGCACGTGCGTGGCTCGAGAAAGGGAGAGAGAGCTACACACACGCACGTTCGTGGAGACTAGAAAAGGACACGGAGGGAATGGAGACTAGAGACAGAACGAGAAAGAGAGAAGGAGCGAAGCAGAGGGAAAAGAAGAGGCGTGACTCGCTCGAAGAAGAGACTCTCCTTGGTTTCATCTAGGGGAGGGCTTTTCGGTAGCTCAGTCGACAACACCACGTGTGGAAGAAAAGTGCCTACACGCTTATGGCGAACTTTTTTTTACATCAAGTGCACCGGACACTTCCCCCTTCACCCCCCCATTTTCTGTCTGTACAAATCGAAACAAGAGAACGGAGAAAAAGAATGGTTGCCCCATGTCTGACGATCATCCTGTTGGATCATGGAACAAAGTATACAGGATCGCGGTAGACTGAGCGTGTTTTCCGATCGATTTTCTTTGTTTCTTCGAATACTTTCTCCCTTCTTTCGTTGTCTGTCCGTATTTCGAGACCACACGAAAAGACTGTGGGTGGCTGGTTACCGCGCGTGTGTTTCGTTTTCGCATGGGGTTTCGCCACCTCGTTCGATCAGCGCGCGTAATTCGTAACACGGTCGCGATTACTGAACAAATCACGCGTCGATGTGTGTACAAGCGCATCAATCACACTCACGGACAACCGCCGGACCATATTCGTACACATACACACCATGTGTGTGCGCGCGCGCGTACATAGTTGCGAACGATCGTGCTCGCGACCGCGCGCGAATATGCGACGCGCATACGTAAGTTCGTCCGCATAAATCTTCGATTCTCTCAGGCGGTATACAATTTTTTTTTATGCACCTTCCACAGAAACGTTCCAAGACGAACGAGCGCGCGCGCTTACACACATATAATACACGTACAACAGATCTCGTACAACGGATGAAATTGCGACGAACGACCGAGCCCGCGTGAAACGTCTCTCGCCCCGTTCAGATTCGTTCTTAGATGTCGATCGATTCAATTAGATTATCGTTCTGAATACCAAGTACCTAAAAGAAAAAGAAAAGGAAAACGAGAAATCATAAGTACCGAACGCGATAAGCATGTTCCGTATATTGTATTTTTTTCCCTCCCTCCACCCACCCCCACCCCCGTAACGGGGGTGAGGAAACGCGCGACCATCCGAAGGAAAAACAAAAGGCAGGACAAAAAAATATATATACATATGATCACTCTTACCACAACACGCCCTTGTATTATAGCTCTATATATTTTAATTTTATTATATTCGAGAGATGTATGTACATAAAAAAAAGCTAATATATTTTGTTAGAGAAACGAAACGAAGTGTTCGTGTTTTGCGAGTCAGATGCGAGAGAGAATGTGTGAAAGAAAGAGAGAGGAACAGACAGAGAGCGAGAGAGTTAGTGTGACCAGAACGAAAGAGGAACCGAAGAAATTATATGTATGTTAATTATACGTGCGCGCGTATGTCCAACAAACGAACGTTATTAGTTGTACATTTTAATGCAAAACGCATGATGGAGATTACGGCGAGAAAGAGAGAGAGTGAGAGAGCAGAGGTAGATACAGGGAAGTATCTATGTTTCGCCGACGTTACCTGGGATTCGGTCCAACCGAGTCCCCCACACCTTGAGTTACCGTAAAATCGCGTGAAGCGGGCTTCATTTCATTAATTCTACTTCTTCTTCTTCTACTTTTTTTTTTTGTTCGTCCTTCGTTCGTAGATTCGATCGCGTGCGATAGAACGATATTTGTTACTACCTTATATACGTACTTGTGCGACAAGTTTAATACATTTTCTTTTCTTCATTTAATTTTTCTTCTATTTTTTTTTGTCTTTTCTTTTCTAAGACGTTTGTCGGGTCTCTCGGTGAAGCACGACTCAAAAAACGAAAAAAAAAAAAATGAACGGCGCGTGCACGCCTGTGCATCATCGACACACACACAGACACGCATGTCCCCGTCGAGTACCGCTGCGTGTGCACTGGCGTGCACGCGTTCCTTGGCGTATGACTGATGTATGTTAGGTACGAGATTACCTGTCACGGTTGTCTTCTTGTCTATGCACAAATATATTTTGATATAAAAAAAAAGGAATTAAACTACACGATTATTTTTTCGATCCTCGGTCCTCCCTTTTTTACACATGTGTACACTTGTTACTTTCAGCTATGACTCGATGAATAATCATCTAACGCGAAAATGAGAGAAAAAAGACTAAAGAGGATAAAATAGGAACAAATGCAGCTTAGTCGAATTTGAATCAGTTTCAATACAGCGTCAAAAACCGGCTATACTTTATTTTTTCTTTATAAAAATTGACTTCTTCGACTCGGTAGACGTGACTAATCGAACAGTGGCCTGATATCAATTCCCTTAGAAAGCATCTGTTAGCCCGATTTTCCAGAATTTACCTAAAGATCCGCCAAATCGGTGCATTCTGAGCCTTTTCACTCTCGAAGCGAGTAGTAAGTAGATTCAGAAATCGCAAGGCGGACAGAAAGCCTGCGTGTCTCGTCGTTTCTGCTTTTCCAATCTATCCGAGGAGAATGTTTACATCCGCTCGCGAGACCGGCGTAAAAACAAAACGATCGATCCAAAGTTTTCCACGTTTCCTCGACAATGATAAGGCCACACACGGTTCCGAAACGATTGTTCCCCTTTTGTACAGCGATTCAGGGGTAAACAGGCGACGCGAAACGGTTAAATTGCAACGGAACGAAGGAATTGGATCGGTGCAAAGCTCTCTCCATTGACCAACAGGGATCGTGTAAATAAAATTGTTGACTGTTGATCGAACGGCAAAAATTCCCTCGTGTAAATACACGTGTGTACACGCAATCGCGCGGAAAACGATCGGCCCTGTTGCCCGCGCGAATCCCGTCCAGCAATGAGTCACGAGATAAGTTTGTTGTTACTCAGATAAATAGATTAACACCATTGTGACGATCGTGGCGCTCGTTCTGCACTTACGGGGGGAACCGGATACGGAGGTCTGCTCGCTCGACGATCCTGCCCATTGCTGGCGAGGAGAAGTGGAAGAAACTGTGACTTTGATCGATGCATAGATTTTCTTTCTTAGATATCTGTCCTAGAGCTGTAAGTATTTGGATATTTGAACAATTCAAATAATTCGAATAATTCCGAATACGAATTATAGAAATGATAAATAGAATTGATTCGAATTTCAGATTGTACCGAATAGGAATTAGAAAAACAAATAATTGTAAAGGTCAATTATCGCTACACTTATATATATATATATATGGGAATGTTAGAGCTTGAAAACAGTTCGTTGGGTGGACCAGTCGACCCACGTGGCCTACCACTTCGATCAACAGGTTCTCCAACTTGGAGGACAATGTCGTGCTTTCACGCATGCGTGTTCGGTCTCTGGCAACGCCAGATACGGGTCGAACACCCGCGAGAAATAGTATTGTTTATAACCGATTAACCGTGTTTCCGCGCGGACATTACACCGATCCAGAAGAGAGAAAAATCCGTTATTTATGCGTATGAATATTACCGCGTAGACACACAGCCAGATAAATATGCAAATATCCGTGATAAACGCCGCTGCGGCTACTGTTATCTCGTGGACACCTTCGCGCATTCGAGAGAGTCGTCAGACCTCTGCACGGTAAAAAGTTCGTCTTAGGGTTGAAGAACAATTTCTGCGGATGGTATCTCATCGAGCGAGTGAAAGTGACGAGACACATGGTGTCTATATCTGACTTCGATAAATTCGTCGATGGGCAACGGTTACGGTTGGACAACGCGTTGCTTTCCCGAATGTTTCGATCAGGAACGTAACGTACCACGACGAAACCATTCACAAAACACATTCCTTAGTCACGTTGAGTTACGGTACATAACACGATCTTCGAGCTTTCGTAAATTCTCCAACGACAAATTTGGGGGAGTGTGTCCCTAGATTTAACGTTTCCGCGTTCGAAATCCTCAAAGAGTTAGGAGACTTCGAACATGGACCACCAGAAAGCTTATCAATCCCCCTCCATCGTGGGTGTCTTTCGAACTTCGAATGCTCGAGAGATAGACTGAAATCCTCCTAACCTAGGAACATCTACACTGAACAGTCTCGAGGAATGCAAGAAGATTCTACGGGAGTTTACGAGCCGCTAAACATAGACCGTCGAAAAATTTCGGGATTCCGTCAGGGGTCTCCAAACATAGGACTCGAAAGACTTTAGGGCCACGAGGGTGAAGTCCGCGAAAGTTTACGGTTCACTTGGCACTCGTATCGTGGTCCACTGTTAAAGAGGGGTAACATAATTAGTCGTCAGCTTACGTCAACCTGTCTCAGGGCTGAAGACCGCCCCAGGTTATAAATATGTGCCGCCGTCGTCGTCGCCGCGAAAACAGTTTCCGGGTTGCTTCGATCTTCCACTTTCCAGAAGCCGGCTTTTCCCTCTCGACTGAACTCGGTAGACGTAACAAAACGTAGACAATCGAGCACTTGTTCGATTCGTCTAATGGGAGAACGAGAATCGACCAGTTCCACGACGACGACCAGCGGGAATGTTGACACACCTGCTGCGACGGACTAATCGATACTTTAATTACTCCCGCTCCTGGTGGCGTTACGTAATCGCGTGGCTGATGTTCCGTGGGGACCGAGGTACGTTTCGAGTCTTGCCAGCGCCTAGATAAGTCGCTACCAAACAGTCTGGCCTGATCACCGATGACGATACAGCACAGAGGAGATGCGTAAACGGGCAGTGGTTCTTCCGCTCCGCGTTAGGAGGTAGAAGGACGACGAATGTGAATTGTCGGGGCTCGGAACAACAACAAGGGTGGGGGAGGGAGGGGGGCCGTGTGTTAAAACTGATGACATAATGCAACGAGTTTTGACGCCGGTGTGTCTGCGTGCGGGGACGATGCCTACCGGTCGTCGCTAGTTTTAGACGCCTGTTAGATCTCTGCCAACGGCACACAGCCGCCGTTTCTCGTCCCCGTGAACGCACGATGTGTATAGGTATCCCTCCGAACGGACTCGGTAGATTAACCGAGAATAAGCTTCAGAAACTCGAACAGGATGATGGTATGCGAAGTATTCGGATGTCGAAGGTATGTATTTTGGCGTTCGATCTTCTTGGAGTCGATTAATAGCTTGAAGAGAGAGGATAGGGTTTGAAGAAAAGGTGGGACGTTATTTCACAGCCCACGGGACACCACCCCTCTTTGTCGAGAGTGATTTTCTTCCGATAGAGATTCGGTAGGTTCGGACAGTGTCGTTATTAGCGACACACTGGCAAACGGTGTTATATATATGTATGTGTGTACCACCCTCCTATTATTCGTCTCTATTCTGGCTCGAACGGTATATGGGTTAGGGCCAGGCTCTATACCAACACTGCTTCGCACCCACGCGACCGCGCCCGCTTCTTTTTCCTCGCTCGAAGAGGAACGTGTATTGTCGCGTAGACACGAGCGGGTCTCTCTGTTCCGTGCTTAATCTCAATCGACGTATAATTCGAGAATATTGGAGAAAAGATTCTTGTGACCCCATAAATCTCCTTACTTTCCTTCCCTTTCTTCTTGAAAATTATGGAAGATGAACTACATCTGTATACCTTTGTCCATGGATAGAATATTAAAAATCTGAGGATCTTGTGCTCTACGTGAATTGAATGTTTATGTTAACTGAACATGACATTTTGTTCAATATCTTTGCGGGACCGTATGAAGCACCACTATAACATAATTAGTCCATCCTACGACGAACAGTAGTAGTAAACACGCGAATATTTTTGTCGTCAGAGTCACTGGCAGTGACATACCTTCGGGAATATCAGTAAATACGCGATATACCCGTATCACCTGTCGTACTAATAAAAACGAAAGGAGCGTTAACTTTCATAGAAGCAACATTATCTTCTAAAGGAACAACGACTCCGGTGCTCCAGCAATCTTATCTTACTCTTCATTACCCACTCTAAGATTGAATCTGAACAGAGTCGAACGATCCCGAGTGATTAATTAGTAATTGAATACGAATGTTCGCTAATCACCGAGCGAAGGTAAATTCGTAGCCTATTGCAGGAGGACGAAGAGGGAGAGGGGATACAGTTTCGTTTCCACGAGCCAGTCGAAAGAACTCAGACCAAACGGAACACAAGGCTCTCTGCTCGTTCTCGATCATCCTGCCTCGGGTTTCCCTGGTTCTCGCTTGGGATCGGGAGATTGAAAAGTATCTGGGGCCCCGGAGTTTAAAAGGGGAGGCCTCCGTGGATCGGCATCGCGGTTCAGTGCCGCGAGCACGATGTGGGTGTGACCTGGTTTCCGAGAGTTTCACTTTCCTGTAACATCGTTGCACGGAGGAGGTAAGGAGGATCCGACCCCAACCGTGTTACGTCATGCATTGTTATGCCGGCCGTAACGGGTCGTAGACGTGTACGCGCGGAACTCCGCGGGAATTAAAATAAGCGAAGCCCGAACAGTTTCGCTCTAGGCTAGACGAACATTCCTTCTGTTTCGCCTGATCAACCGATACACGTCGGACCTGTGTTCGGCCGTGCGCTGGTGAGTCACAAAAAAGAAAAAAAAAGAACGAGAAGCCGGATACAGTCGGTGAAGCGTTCCGGCAGTTGTTCGATCTCTTCGCTGAGCCCTCACTATTTTTCTCTGTGTTTGTAGCTAAGAAAAATCGCTTTGAGATCACGATCATAGCATTCTATTCCGGTGTTTTAACGTCTTCAATTGTACAAGTAAATCCTCGATGAGTGCTCGAAGGCCCCTCGACACTGACGAGAGGTCCCCAGGTGTAAAACTGACTTTTCACTAAGGTTTGGCATAATGATAGAGCTTGGAATTCTGAAGCCAATGATATTTGTTTTTAGTTTACCCATCTCTGTATACATTTCGGGTAAAGTATTCTATTAAGAAATTCATTCTCTTCCTTTAACCTGAATCTTCCGAACGGTGCACTATGGAACGCATTAACTCTGTTATATGTTCTAGCTAAGATGGTTTTAATTAACCACTAGGCTGGGTTCCGATGCATTCACGCAAATATTCCATGGTACACAATGATGGTATTAACGAATTCATAACGCGTGGCGACGCGTAATGCACGCGCTCGCGTGTCGCGAACGGGGCTCCGTAGTCCGTCGTCGGTTTGCGCGCGCGCGCGTGCGCCCACCTTCGCCACGATCGTTCTGAGAGCGTGTGGCGGCATATATAAAAGAGCGTTCTAGCGTGCGACCTATATTCCACGCCTGCATTGCTATATTAGACGCGCGCGACGCATCAGGGACGCGGCTGAACGCGGCGGTTCCCCCGCCTCACCTGAACGCCAATCAAACACGAATTCACGGAATAATTCGGCGAATCAGTCCGTTGTTCCCTCGATACGACACCTTTCCCCAGCGGGCAAATATTAGGGGTACCCATAAGTAATCAATTATTTTGCATTCATACACAAAATTTCTTTTTTAAATGACATTTTTATTTTTTAATCGAATATATAATCACCGTCATTATCGATAACTTCTTGCCATCGTTTCTGCAAAAGTTCAATCCCCCTTTTGTAAACGTCTGGCGGACGTGACTCAAAAAAAAATAAAAAAATCTTCTGAACCAATGTTAACATTTGTTCACTTTCAACACATCTCCATATGTATCACAAATTTTCCTTGTTGTTTCTGTTGCACTAAATCCGGCGTGAAAATGAAAAAGTACACAATTACGAATATGGCTTTCAGAAGGTACAAAGTCCGTCATTTGGTTGCAGGGCTATAAAAAAGATTTATCTAATAAGAGGAGGTCACTCTACGTGAGAAAATAAGTCGAAAATATGGAATAAAATCTTTTCTTCGAGGTTTCGTTTTCTAGAGAATCGACTGAGAATCTGCTGGATACGCGTGCAACGTGCAATTGAATAGGACTTGGCTAGCGCGTCTGTCCATGGCATTCCGTTTCTACTTACTACCATGGCGAATACGCGCGTTTCGGATTAATATTCAAAGTCGTTTATCTCGAAAACAAAGCCTCAAATGAAAAAAAGTTATTCCACATTTTTGACTTATTTTCTCATCTAGAATTATCCCCTCCCTGGATGTACCATGAATACTCGGACATCCTGTATACGTTCATTATTTCATAATTCCGATTTTTTACGACTCTATCAAGTTTCCAGATATTTGTTCTTTGAAACGTATGATTGTGATAGGGTCAAAGGGACTCGAGACACGGCGAAAAAAATAAAAATGAGCTATTATTCACAAAAACGTGAAGCTGATGCACCAGCGACTTTGAACAGCGGCCAAAGCACCGTCTAACGATTCATCCGTCCGAGGCCCGCATACTCCGCGCTGCTCCCGTGCGTGTTGGTTTACGCACCCACGCGCCACGAGGAAGTCAAGAATATATATTTTTATCACGGTTCTTCCGTACGGCGAAAAACGGTTCCCTCCGGGTCGATCGATGGGGTCACGCGTGAACGTGACACCCGTTCTTCCATCGAATGTAAATTACACTCCAATGACGCCAACGAAACGGCTCTAGCACTATGCTTCTATCGTGTACAAATAAGAAGAAGTGCTCGCGTTTGCCGGCGTTATTCACGGCGCAAATACAGATGATCAAACATAGAAAGATTGCGCTCCGTTCGCGGGCAGGCGCCACCGCGAAGCCCGCGGAAATCTAAAACAATCGCGGGGGATCGCGAGTCGCGACACCATTCCCCTCCGACGAATCTTCAATATTTATCGGGACAACAATCGATAAGTCACGATCGCACCTCGACGCGTTGAAAGCACTCTTCAACGGATACTTATCTACGATACACGGTGACAGAAAAGTAAATGCATTATAATTTAAATTTTTTAATTTTAATATTTAAATTTTCGCGCCATATGTTAGAGTCGCATCACTTTTGTTTGTATGCGACGGATGCCATTTTGTCAAGCCTTTCATGCTAGGCATCGAATCAAACGATATCCATTTCGAATATATATCATACTCTTAGCCTAATATCATTGCTATTTATTATTACTTATTATATCCTGTTTTATTAAAGTTACAACGAAGACTAAATATATGCATTTATTTTTTCTCATCCTGTAAATAAAAGAAAGACAGTGTGTCTACTAGACTCGTTCAAACCAATATTTCAGACAATTGCAATGGTTCAGGGCGGCCAAATCCTTTTCAGAGAACCGTATGCAGGATAAGGAAAAAAAAAACGTGCTCGGTGACGGGCTGACAACACAAAAATTCGTGAACAGCGTCCAGGAGAATGGAGGGAAAAGATCGATGGTTCGAAGCCGTGATATCGTCGATCAACGTCGATCGGTCCCGATCAGCAATCCGCGAGCATTGCAGACGCGGACGATTCGGGCCTGGCCGCGAGCAAGCGAGCGCGCGCGCATTCAGCGCGATATTAATAACCGCTACCAGCGAGAAAGAAACGCGACGATTCCGTTCGCCATATGGTCAACCTAAATTCTAAGAGCCCCGTCGTAACTAGCATAACCGGGATAACCTACATACAAGTGGAAGCTGAGGAGAGATACCGTGCACTGGAGCGGCTCTCGCGTAGCCAAGCGGAATGGACGAACGAATCCGCGCACAGTGACTAGCTGTACCTACACACAACATGTGCACGGCGAATGTCGAGGAATTCCTACCGCGTTACCCACCCGACACGTGGAAAAAACTGAATGAAACGTCCGGCGTATAGCGATGCCAGAGATCCCGTGACGCTTTAAGGCCGTCATGAGGATCAGTTTCTTGAAGATCGTCCGCCAGCGATGATACGATCGACCACTGTTACTCCGAACACTTCGAGGCTTCCTAATCGCGAGTTAAATATTGAGGACGAACGATCTACGATCAAAGGTACTGTATGGAAAAATTGCCTACAGTAAATCATCGATGAGTGTTCGAAGGCGCCTCAGGCAGGGAGAGGTCTCCATGATGTAATGTATGCTTACTGTTTAATGAGGTTCAGCACAGCGATAGAGCTTGGAATTCTGGAGCTAATGATATTTGTTTCAGCCGCATATGGCCATTAGTTTATGAAGTATTTAATACTCAATGCCGTGGAACACTCATCGTTAACTTACTGTAGTGACAGAGACTAAGTAACGGAGTCGGTGAGAAGAAAGTGGTACGAAATGCTCGAGATACTGAGAGGATTTGCACACAATTATGTAATTCGCGAGGAGGGCATACAGGAATCGCGAAACTGGTGTATGGATATACTTTTTCTAAACATGATTGTGTTCCCTGAAACGCAACGGGGACTCTAGGACATCGCGTTCGAGCGATTTGACAGCCTAAGGGTGGGGGGAGGGGGCTGGGGCCCGGTGAACAGTCGTTGCCCTCCTATGGGCTGCGGTCTCGAGACTTCTCCCATTAAATCACAAATGAATGACATTAGCGGTGCTATAATATCGTACCGCTATTACCGTGACGGGTATTACGTGTCACGAGGCGCGCTCGCTCGCTCGCTCTCCCCTCTCGTATCCGTCCTCTCTCTTTTCCGCGCGTTGCTCGCGGTACGGCATCGGCTTCTATCCGTCTCGGTCCCTCGACTCTCGTGGCTCTCGACTCTCTCTTTCCATCTCCCTCCGACCAGTCTCTGGAAACACTCTTACCCGTTGCACGCAAGGAATCAGGTCACTGCGCTGCAAGAAAGCAAAAGCGGTGCTACGAGCCCCGCGGATTAGTATTATCGAATATATATACATATATATGTATATAGATACGTGTGTACATATAGTATGCCTATATCCTCCGGAAAAGGACGATGACTAAGGCGTCGCGTTTCGACAGAACTTTCGCGTGCGCACGTATGTGTGCATGTGTGTACGGTCGAGCATTGGCCACGCGGACGACGGTCTCCACGAGCATATGTTTCGAGAGAACGATGCTGGTTCTTCGCACCCGGATGAATTAGGTTCACCAGGGTGACAATTGGAATCTGCGGGGAAGACTGTTGATCCTTTTTATATAAAGTACATTTATCATATTCACGATCATTTATGAGTCAGTGCTACAAAAAATTCAATAAATTGCATTGGACTTTTCGTATTAACATTTCTAATTAAATTTCTATCGGTTTTCACCTAAATGTTGTCGAATCAGTCTTGTTTGTAATTATTCTATTGTTGTGCCTATGTTAATTATTAAATAGAAAATTTCTGGTGGATACATCTCATGGACTCTCCTCCTAATGAATTGGATGATTCTTGTTCCTTTTCCTACTTTCTTTGTGTGTAATATACATTAGACAATGTTTCCACAACACAATGGTAGTGTTATTACAAAGCATCTTCTGGACACAGAAAAAATCTTGGAAGTTGGATCATTCGATCGTAGTTCAATGTCGCAGTGTGTACATACGACGACACACAAGCCGCGAGAACATACAGAAGAGACTTTAATGAGAAATGAAAGAGATATCCTTCCGCGGCATTCATTTTCCCGTTAATGAAGAACGATCGAGCCACGGATTCACCGGGTGACCCCAAACTTATGAGAGACCGTCTATTTAAAGTTCACACGATTACGAAACAGGATCGTATCGGGTGGAGGCTAGGTGAGCGTAATGCAACTGGTCGGTTGCAACCGCGCAATAACGAAGTTCGTGCTCCCCGGCGCAGTGCGTGAACGCTATAATTAATTAGAGAAGCGAGGCAATTACATCCTTCCGCCGCGACACGACTTTCGCGAACTTTATACCGTGTGTGTAATCGACTTATCACCGCTTACGTTTTAATTAATGTCGTTTAAACGCCCTGGTTGACCTCAGAGGACTATTGGGTCAGGAATCCACTTGGAGGACCAAGGATTTTTAAGAATCATCGAAGAAGATGGACGAAAAGGATAACCGATTTTCACTAGAGGGTTAGAGAAAAGAATGGCCAAAGATAACCTCGAAGGATGGCCAAAGTTAGTCATATTTGCCAAATAATGACCAAATATAGGGGATAAATAATAATAGCCTTGGGTGATTAGGAAAAGTGCTCGAAACTAGCAATAAATTAATCTATACTACTCAATATGAGTAAATTAATCATAATTCCATGATTGAACCCTCTAATGATAAGGATCCAAGTTACATGATATTTCGTCTTGTGCTGTCCCCACTCTATTATATTCATATTATTCGACTTCTTCGACAGTAGAAAATGTTCACGCGACGAATCGTCTGACCAAGAACGGCCCGTTTTCACGGTTCGCGGTGAGCTACATAATCGATCCCATACACGAGGCGATATATCGCAAATGCAATTAATTCGTCGTCGACGTCACGTCCCTATTTCGCAAGCTCGCGATTTTGCTCGCGGAACAAAGGATCGATAACGTCGCGTCGGCAAAAAAATCGGACGGCCGTACAGGGTATACGATCGCGTGCGTCTTCGTTGGTTCATCGAACTGTCCGCCGCAATCCTTTTAACCAAAAACGTGTGGCTGTCCACCACGCGCCTTGTAAAATCACGTTACCGATTCATTTTTTTTTTTTGCACGATCGAAACAACGATCAACGGTTCCTGTTAGCGTCGACGTTAATTCTGTCGCACGATTGCATAAAAGAACGTTGGTTGGCTCGTGTAAAAAAACGCCACGAAAACGGGGGACCGGTTTTGACGCACATGCACGCTGACGTTTCTAATTTTCCACGAGAAATTCCCCGGAGCGACTTCCCGGATTCCATTCGCAAGGACGAACGGATCGCATCCTTCGAGAGACTTCTAGATCTTCAACCTCGCATCGCGGTTGCTCAAGTCACACCGATGCCGCGAGATTTTCTTTGTTCCAGCACGCGATCGCTCGAGAGCCTCGGTTATCCGCCACATTTTTTCGCTCGATCCTGCGCGACTCGTCAGTAAATACCCACCGGGCAGTTCCAATTTTTTCTCAAGAGCTACGAAACACAAAGACGCGTTATTTTTCACACGTTTCACTGATAGATTTATAATCTGTCTAAGAACTTGTAAGTACGTTGGCCAATGTCCGTTATTGTTTATAATAATATCGGGTCGATTCGTGACGTTAGATAGAAAATTGCTCGTATAATTAGTCGCGATCGAACGAACAGCACGGATTACGATAGATATCCCTCCGACGAGGGGAGGAGGGCTCACGATCGAGAATCGCGGTGTATGATGGCGACTGCGACGACAACGCGATCATAATAATTATTGCATAATGACGACACGGCGAGGCTGACTGCCGGTGAACGCGGTAGCAGTCACTTTCCTTTTTCAGTGGCCTGGATCATCCTATCTGCTTCTCTTGGCTCGACGATCGCTATCGTTTCACCGCTCGCAACTGACTCTCCTGTTGCTGAATTATGTAACAGATCGGGGGTAATAGAGAATTTATCGTTTAATCGACAATTTCGACTGAACTAGGAGGTTTCCTGAAAGCGAATATCCTTCTGGATCTTTCGTCCAGTTAACCCTTTCGTTACTAATTCTAACTGCAGTCACCTACCGTTGAGCGCTTCATATATCCTAAAGTCGACCATAAAGCTGTCGGAACAGATGTTCCATGCAATGGCAGTATACTGACAGCCAACTCCCGTAACGCTAATGCTTAATATCTGAATCCCTGAGAAATACCTTCGCCCCGACGAAGACCCCGAAGGATCGTAAAACCTCGAAGGCTCGAGGAGCCATCGTACGGTTTCCACGAGATCGTGAAAACTGCGCGTACCGGTCAGCAGCCGCAGGTGGCTGTTTCCACGTGTACGCGAGGAAGCCTGCACCTATCGAATGGATCTCGAGAGGATCGTGTGACATCGTGAATCCACACTTCGTGCATCCACTTCGCGCTTGTCCGGCCCACGTGTCCATGGAGCTACATATACGTAGCCCTGCGTGGCTCGTACGTGTCTGGTGTCGGTGTATATGTAAACCTTTTATGCTGGTTGTGGCTCCGTGGTGAATACTAATGCAAACTGCGGCCGTTCTAGCAGTGGCTCCCGAAACCGACAGCTTCCGGTCACGTCGATACAATGAAAAATCGTTTGGACAAAAAGGTTTTCTCTCGGAAAGTAGGCCTCCAAATCTGTCCCAACGGGCTCCTCTGTACATACTTCCTACCTCTGTTATTCTTCAGATGGAGCAGACGTTTCCATCTGTGGTATATTAATAATTATAATATTTATTTTAACGGGAAGAATCCTTTGATAGAAAGATAGTATAAATATGAACAAGGACACGTTGAAAAAAAAGGTGAAACAAAAGCAACACATACAACACGTGCGTCCAACGGGTGCGATTTTCTAAACTCGCATCGTCAGTACCAAAAGGGTTAATTAATTTACGACAGCACACTGTATGCAACAATCATCCGAAGAGTTTGTGCGCGCGGAAAGTTGGGAGTCTTAAGAGCGGGAGGACGTCGTCCCGTGGAATTATCGCGAGTCATCGGAAAGGAACAACAAGCACCGGTAACTGTAACTCATAATCCGTGCGCAGTGACTAATGACTTTCGCTTGAAAGGAGGGGAAGGCGAGGAGCAAGGGGAGTGGGGAGGAGGGGGCAATCGTTAACGATCCCGATCGACGGAGAATTCTTGCGAGGATCAGCGGAATCCGACACGGTGCCTAGCGGTGTTGCATTAAAAAATAACGATCG
Source organism: Dufourea novaeangliae (assembly GCF_001272555.1). Taxonomy (NCBI): domain Eukaryota; kingdom Metazoa; phylum Arthropoda; class Insecta; order Hymenoptera; family Halictidae; genus Dufourea; species Dufourea novaeangliae. Next base: position 1,592,981 of record NW_015374192.1, on the reverse strand, counting down.
CGATTTAAAAAACACACGAGGCACGGCCTTGGGCCTCCGATCCGCATCGCGCTGGCTTATTTAGGTTATTCCGTCTTGTTTAATCGGCAAACAATTCCGTTTGCCGCGGGAGAACACGACGTAGGAGGGAAACGGAGCCACGACGATGATGTGATCGAGCTTACAGGAGGAATGCATAAATCACACGGATCGCCGCGCGGTACAACCGTACGTCTTCCTGAAAAATGTCGACGGTGGCCCAGGTAGGGAACTACACCAACGTGTATAATTCCGTGGAGGTAAACGTCGCGCTCGATCCTTTCCCTAGCACCGCGTGGTCTCTTGTACGTAGCTCCTCGGGAAGTGGGTCAGCCAGAGATACGACGAAGAAGCGTAGGAGAGGAACGTCGGTGAACAAAACCGGGGGAAACTTTCGAGAGTTTATAACCATTCCTCGAGCATCCCGTTCGTTCTCCCCCTGTATAACGACTTCATCCGGATAGGACGATACCGGTGCACGTTCCACGGTATATAGTAAACCTTTCAGGAGGAGGCAACAGGTGTGCAGCGGTCGAGAGACCAAGGTAGCGATGGCGTTACATTTAAATTTTATCGATATTTGGTATCGATACGTATTTAGATACCCGGAGTGTGGATACACGTGTATAATTAGAAGTAATAATTATATTAATTTAGTGCGAGGGACGTAAATTCACCCAATATACATTCAAATAACAGAGAGAACATATTATAATAGAATCAAATTTAATCATAATTAAGATTAAAACTAAACAGAAGAAAAAAGAAAGAAAAAAAAAGAATGTGAATATATCTTGTTATTGAAGATACAAAAAAATGTTAGGGGACAATGGCAATTTGAAGTGGCAAATACTGTGATAATCAAAACATTTTTCTGAAGGTCATATTTTTTTAATTTTCTAGGTCATCGCTGGTTTTTTAAATGGGACTACATATTTTATATGTTCATCGGACTACATATTCTATAGGTAGATCAAGGCGATCTCTTTGATGGAGGGGGAAGAAATAAATTGGAACCCAGATTTGTTGCTGGAATTGTCGCGTGAGTTTTCGTCGAAATATCCTGTATCAACAGTTGCGAATTAACTTTCTTCCTGGTGAAGAACTACCGATCAGGTAAAAAGGTACGAGGAATGAGATCACGATGGAAATATGCACGACGATGCCGCATTCTTCGGATACTTTTCCCGCTGTTCTATCCGTACTGATTCCACTGTACACTCGCGCCTCAATTACTTCTTTTTTATTATTATTTAAAGCATTTCAAGCTTCTAACGAAGCTTATTTCTGCTGTACATTTAATATACATTATATAGGTTACATGGTACGTATCATTTCGTACGGATTCGTTACATTGTTTAAAGTAGTTGAATATATATAAGTGGTTTAGATATTGGTCTTGGTCCTTCCTCTTGACATTCGTATTTACAGCTTCTTATTAAACCCACCCTAGCGTAGGGATGGTGCAGGACTGTTAATTGATTGATTGTAACCATAAAGTCACGAGCACCTTTTTAGAGAACCATGTCCTTTGGGAGTTATTGTCGTACACTTCAAAGAATTTGTTTCCCTTCAGTGGACACGTTCCTAGACTGCTTTAATCTCGATAACTAGACACGCGAATCATGAAGACCAGAGAGACACACCATTTCGTCATATATCCGCGGGCATGAATTTCAGAACTGCGTAAATGTTGATGGATCGGAGCGATTAGACGATGGGGGAGAAGAAACGAAAAACAGGAAAAAAATGAGAGCCATAGATAGGTGAGTAAAAGAAGCAACGATAGTGATAACGAGTGGGAGAAATAAAAATGATAAGAACTCGCGTGGCTCCTCTTTATCGGAGGGAAACGGTCGGCGGATCACCATGACCCGTGTACTATTTCTGGTCTATCCGTGAGCTATTTACGCGCCTTTCGACGAAATAATTCCACTGGTAAAGCGTTCAGATGGCGAATCGATTCCGTTCCGTCCTCGAAAGATTCACGTGTCTGACCGGGGTCAGAGAATGTTGGTCTGTCGCGCGACGTGAGCGTTGTTATCAGGACGCTTATTCTTGCCCCTCCCCTCCGTTTAGAGTTTACAACGACGTAAAAAGCGTGGTACATATTTGATACACTCCGAGTATATACAGTAACAGTCAAAATTAACTCTACACCTTACGAAGGTGACGTTCGTGTAATACTTCTGTAGCATCTTGATTTAAGAAAATCATATCCAACTGTATTATTGCCTGTAAGATCATGGTTGAATATGATTTTATTATTATTTTCGAGATGAATAGGCAGCCGAATAAATTCGAAGCTATAACCACAAAATTGCGTAAATATCGTTAAATATGGCGAATGTACTATTATGGTTTGGAGTAGCATGGCACCTTTGGTGTAGGACAGTAGGTTTTTATTAATAGTACCATGGACAAATTTGGATGTTTAAATATTTTAAAATCGAATTCAGCTGCAAGTGCATTTATGGGTGTTTTAGTGAGATCGTGATCCAAAGTGTACACAAAGGTTGTTAAAAATTGTTTGCTGGAAAACACTTTCAATCGGTTTAGTCCTCCTCCACCGAACATCTATGCGAAATATTAGATTTTAAATTGAGAGAAATAAATATGAACGAATCCTATACTTTTAAAGTGTATCCTCACTTTTTACGCTCACTGTAGGTGCCATAAAACGTCACATATATCGTGGGCACCGACGCAACGATTCATGGCGAGACACTCGTCGGTGACGCGCGTTATTTTGTAGATCCGGAAACGATGTATCGAAAGCGCCTTTGACAAATCGATAATTCCGATTGATTTAGCAGAGATAGCGAGACGAACGTGCAGTCTGCCGCGACGAGCGTTTATTTACACACCGTGGCGATGTCTGTTTTCCCCACGGGCCAGATAAACGTATTTACCGATCATTACCGTTCCACCGGCTATGGCGTATTTCTTTCCGTGGTTCTTCCCGTAAGACGCGTATCGATGATTACTGGGTTTACGATGAGACGTCCATATCCTAGACTGCGGATGTTATGTATTGATAGCCTATACTGTCCTCCTAAGGCTAATCGACGTATCTACAGAAATGTTGTTTTGAGAAAAAAGCAAATAATACTTTTAATAATGCCAACTTTATGCTACATTTTTTTTGTAATAAACAATGCACCTAGGCTAATTTTGTTGCGACTCAATGGTATCAGTTACAGTTATTTACATTATTTTAATATGCCATTTCATTAACATAGGCCAACTTCCTAAACTCCAAGATCCCGAGAGGGTTCTTCGCACTCTACGGCTATCACGGCTTAATTACCAGATTCGTTTAACGTCGTCATTTTCGGAGTATCATCAACGGGTGGAATATCATTTTTTTTGTGATCTTATCGAACGCGTGTAGATATAACCTTCGATTGATCAAGGGCCTAATCGTTAAGTTTCTGTCATTTTTCGTGTCACCCGTTGGCCGCGATGATTCATGTTTATACAATAACCGGAGACACGGTGTACATGTCTGATCGATCGCAAATTGCTCGAAACACTTTTCCGCGGGCCCGATAGCGAAGAATCCGTGGGTCCCTTTGATACGGGGCGTAAAATACGGCCGATCGATCGCGAGGAACGGCTACCAGAAGATATTAGAGACGAAAATAATGCACGCTCTGTCACCGGCTAGAGCAACGTTATGTAATACCGCTACTGTTTAACACTTCAACATCTATGGGTGTGTATCGACGAGCTCACCGAGCAGTGGTGTGTGTATGTTCTCTCTCGATGCACGTTGTCTCGACTTCTATCCTTTCAGTATAGAATGGACGGCTACGTTTTACAATGACTCACAAATTCGTTCATGGCAAACTATCGCGTTTATCCGACTAAATAACATACAAAGTATCCGATGTTATATATATTACAAGTCAGAACGATATGCCATTGAAGATATCGAGGATAATTATTATTTCGAAACTGGCCTTGAACGAATATGGAGTTTAAGGTACAGTATATCGTCGCCAGTGTTCTTAACTGTTCTAAGTCCATTTTTCAACAAAATTTAATTAATCAATCTATGTGCGCCTAGTTGCTCCAAATAATACAAATTCACCAGAATATAAAGAAAATTCTACCTAGAAAGCATCAATTCTTTCAAGTTCTAACTCCGAAACTTTTGACAAATTTTTTATAATGGTTTAAATATAAAAATATGTCTTAAATACCAAAGCATTCACAACAATTCCTCGACAATCTCTGCGGAGAGGCCCTCGAACCATCGAATCACGGTCCGATCCTTTCACCGATTCCCGCGTGGCAAGCGACGAACGTTGCACTCGAAAACTCGGCTCGATCGGCTCGGCGCAAGCGAATACATAAATTGCGAACGAGGCGGCCAGGGCCAATGTGTTACGAGATCTAATTATGCCGCGGCGGGAGTAATTCTTGCCGGATTCCCCGAGAGAGGAAGGAACGAGGAGGCGCGGAGAACGCACGCACGCACGCACGCACATGCGCTCTCACTAGGACGCACCCCCGCGCTCTTTCTGAGGCCGTTATTCGCGCGCGCGCGTGTGCAAGGTCGATGGAATGTGTGCATCGTGCAAGACTGCATCTTGGTGAGCATTACGTACACGTACACACTACCGTCCAGAGGTATCCGTACACTAGTATGCTGATGCGACTCAGTGAAACATTCTACGAATGTTTATAAATAGGGTAAATGTCCCAATTACTGCCACTTCATTTGTTTTACTTAATAAAAACATGGTACGTGGAAAGAATTGTGTAGGAAAGATTTTATTATTCAATTGAGACTGTAATTTATACAAGAATTTGTTAAGTTTGCTCCATAAAATCAGACAACTTTTATACGAAATATTTCTTTGCATTTTTAATGGTTGTAGAAATAATATACAATAGTATACAGAGATAACAAGTTTTAGCTGCATTTTTCTAACTTCTGTGGCACTTTCATGCGTTCAGACGAATATGAGTTATGTAAAATAAAGGACATGTAAGTAAGACGATGCAGACGATGGATTAGAATTGCAGTGATTCCTCGATGAATGTGACACGAGCAACAAGTACGTCACACTCATCGAGACATTACTGTAATTTCAATGTTTAACAATGCAAGAGACTTCGAATTCCTATCCGAAATAAAAAAATAACGATATCGAATTTTGGTACTATTGTAAAAATGACCAAAGAAAATATCATTATTTTTTAATAAATAAACCTGCGAAAATATCATTTCTGTTGCTATTCACTGAATTACAATGACCCCAGTAGAATGTACTGTGTGTCTGGTCACTTATAGACGGTTAGTGTACGTAAAAGCTCGTATACATACACATCTCGCGTTACAGAATCGGGGACTCGGCCAGTTCCCTTTCTTTCCGCTCCTTTCCCCGTTTTCTTTTCCCTCTTCGGCCGACATCTTCCGCGATATATAGAACTTCGATGCGGTCCGTGGCCGGGAGGCGTGAACGGCCCCGTCAAGATGACGCAAAGTGACCCTCGGTTATGTCGTGGTTACGGGGCCGTGGTATTTATAGTTGTTAGAACGGAGGCGTCGGTGGAGACGAGTCGAAACGTCACCGTCGACGACGGGACACTACGGTATTTCATTGAAGGGAACTTGCTCCCGGTGGTCGCTGATATACACCCACCGTGTCGTACGAGCGGACTTGTTGCGGTAATGAACAGGTGATTGCTGCGACTGCGGTTATAGAACCATAACCTATAGAGTCGCGATCGGAGTACTTGGACGTTCGAACGATTGTTATCCCTAATACTAGTGGGGAAAGAGGAAACTCTGTTTTTGGGAAACATAAATTTATTCGGAGCAAAAAGATGAAGATATTATGTATACTTTGTTTCTATCTACAAACACTATTCCATGTTACGAATTTTCCATCTGTAGTGAAGAAGACATATTCAAGTACAGTGACTAGGTCCTAAATGTGAAATGCATCCAAACATTGTATTAATGCAGTATTGAGGGAATTCAGCGAATCGTAAACACGTCATTAATATTATTCCCCACATGTACGAATGAGGTGAGAGCAACTCTCGGTACCTAGCTGATAATTCCTGCAAATTAATCATTTCGCTAATGGGAGAAGACCTTTCGCGAGAGGCACAGATCGGAAAACCAGATACGCGGCTAGGTAGATGCCATTGTTTCGTAGGCCGACACGTCGCGTGGGGTACAGATCAAAGCGATCGGCAACACGGATCGTTAAGCCAACCCCGTCCAAACAAAACGTGGGTAGTCTAACAAATTATGAACACAAGGAGCCCACAATTTAGAATATTTTCAACTCGATTAGCAATGCTTATAAAAATGATAACGATATAATTTCTATTCGTCGAAAGGTAACAGCATCGAGACCGTTGGCTCGTTGTTAATTGACCGCTCGGATACGTATAACGTACCATTTCGCGATAAACGCTTTTTCCAACTATATACATATATTCCATCCGATCGAATCCCATTGAAAAATTGATACGCAGATCGACAACACCGGGTAAAAGAGAAAGGATAGATAAAACGATCAATCGGATTGAGAAACACGCGCGAGGACACGTCTTGCTGGGAACTATACGATAAGAAAGAAAGTCGCCGCGAGTCACGTCGATCAGGGTATCAATTAGGGCTGATACGAATAATTCGAATATTCGAATAGCAGTAGAATTCGAATTTGGTATTCGAATAATTCGAAATATTCGAAGTGTTCAAAGTATTCGAAATGATCGAATACTTCAAACTATACGAATATTAAAATATTTGAATACTTCGTTCCAGTCGAATTATTCGTATTTGAAATTAGTAGAATTATTCAAATAGTTAGAATACCCGAATACTTGTAGCTCTGGTATCAATCCCTTTTTTTAATCTTTTTCTTTTCATCGTCGTCGCGGAACCAGGAACGTTTCCAGCGGACAACATCGCACGGGAATCCACCGTGGATAAATTAATCGACAGAGGAGATCGCGTGGGTGGAACCACGTTCGACCCACGTACCTGGCCCACGTGCATCTTTCCCATTCGTGCTTTTAATTCAGCCGTCCCATCCAACGCTAATTACCTGACGTGCACTCTCAAGCAGCGAAAATCACAATCGTTCGATGATATCATAAATGAGGTCGTCAAACTCCCGCTATCTCTCTCTTTTTTTCTCTCTTTCTCTATCTGTCGCCATCCTCGGGATTCTACCCCGTGTTGCGCGACATTCGACCATCAATCGAAAGAGAAAAACGCAGATGTGGGATTATTTTTATCGACGAGACGACGAGTGGCACGGTGTATGTGTGTGACACTCTCCGTTGCATTCCCGAGACACGATGCACCGATATGTAGTTGCACATAACGGCCGAACAACCGTTGCACAGGGGGTATAACCTAAACCCGTTCCAAGAGATTACGGGGAGCCGGACGACGACTCATCCTGTTCCAAGAATTCACCTGTCAACACTCACGGCGTGCTTTCGACAGCTTCGATAATCTTTTCCGTACCGTCCGCGAACGATCGCATCCGACGAGATCGAAAGTGGAACATTCGCTGACCAATAAGAGATTGTTAAAGAAAGTTGCCCGTGTTCGACGATTAGGGGGGGGGGGGGTAAAGCTTGGATCATCTTTCGCCTTGACATTACGATAGTCGAGTATTCGGTGATTCATTTCCAGACTGTGGTCACCTATTTTCCGATGGTAGTATCGACAATTAATACACAAAGGATGAAAAATCTATAAACATTATCCGAGGATGAGTCATTAGACAGTGAATCACTAGATAGTCGTACGAAAGAGCTCTTGGGTCAAGCTTTAATTAGGCTGACAAAGGCAATACCTGCAGTAACACCCAAAATACACTGCGTGGCATAACCATAAAACCACCCTAAAATTTTGCAATTCTTATATATTGTGGTTAAAATGAAAACGAACCAAGTATGCCATGTCTGAAATCGTGTTGAGAAATAACGTTTCTCCAGAAAAGCATAGATTACATTCCCTACAAAAAAATGGTTCGTTTTTATTTTACTCACAATATCTAAGGATTGAACATTTTAAGATGTTATATATTACCATACTATTTTATTGGTATTCCTAACGATTTTCCAGCATCCTACACAGCATTTTTCCTTAACGAAGAATCGAGAAGACAAAATTAAAAGCATAATGGCTGCCTATTGGTGCCAGCTAATAGCTGTCCACGACACGACGGTTGCTCGAATACGATCAGAAAGTAACTCCATTTTGATGCCTAAAGATCAAGGACACACCGAGCATTGTGTTTATCCGCGACCACGTGCTCCGATTTACCGGCAGCCAAGCTTAATTACAGTGCATTCCTGACGCCGCGATCTATTTGCAATCGCAAATATTGGTACAACCAGCTAACGAGGCGTTTCATATTTGACGCGATTGCGTCACAAGCGTCGGCGTTTCGGTGTGCTGTTCCTCTCTGTACACCACCGGCCGATAAACGCGAAGGCGTAGGTACACCGTGGTGCGATACGATTTCCCGCTTATCGTCCGCGACTGTCCCGAGCAGGTGACTCTGACACACTTAGACGAATTGTTTTCGGTGTTTATTGTTGGTTCAGAGATCGATGACGATCGTGGATAAATGTAGGAGAGGGGAGGGAGTCGATAACGAACTGTCGATTTGTCGAAGCGTCCCTCAGAGTAGCCGGTTTCATCGAAATCCTGGTCAATTTTTAAATCGGAGGTAAATTGTAGGAATAAATATTCCGATTCTATGACATAAATGGTGCGAGCGATAAACGAATGACAATAACTCGAAATGTCGTGAATTATCGCAGAAAAATTCAGGGGACCTTCCTTCAGGAACTTTCTTAAGAGAGGAGATAAAATATATAGGTCTTGTATTCTCCTTCATAACAACTCTAAAAAGTGACATAAAACCATTAAACCAGAATACATGTATATTAATTTACAGCATGTTAGATAGTTAACACATTGAAAAAAATAGTTTAGTTCGATATTAAATCAAACGGTTACTTTCAAAATTAGAATTTCAGCGAATCTGACCACTGTGCGTCTAAGGAAAATTCCCGTGTATACGCAATTCCCGACTTTCCGCGGCTTCTCCGCTCGGATTGAGGAAAATTCGTTATCGCGCCTTGTAACCGACTTCCAGCCGTCCCGGTTTTACCCGCACGTGCGCGCGTGCTAATGGTGGCCCATTATCAAGTCGTATTTATTATACGAGCGTCATTTTTGAAGTCAGAACTGTAAATTTACTAAGTGGTAGGAGTTCCTTCTCCTACGTCAGTTTTTCCTCTAGTGGAAGCCGAGTTTGCTCGCGGGTGTACCCACACGAACAAATTCGACTTCCACTAGGGAAAAATGCGGCGTAGAAGAAAAGTCTCCTACCACTTGGTAAATTTATTCCAGATACTGAGATAAATGTTAAATTCAGTGATAATTTGGCATAAATTTTAATAATTCCCAATACCAAGTGGTAGGAGTACTCTTCCTTAATTCGTTACTTTTTCCCCTAGTGGAACCGATACGTCGCGATGCTGGACGCGGTCGGACCGATGCGTCGCGCGCACGTGTCGCTACCATGAAGTGCCGTGAACTCATGAATGAACGCAAGAGACCAGGAAAACGCGAGAGAGAGAGAGTGCCCAGTGTACGGGTAGGATGCGCGCGTAATCGGCAGCAGCTATTTTTAAGTGGAACGCAGACAATTATCAGTGATTCGAGGTGCGATACACCGTGGCTTGAGTTTGTCGATGGCAATGCGCATGCCCGACACGGTGTTCAGTGACTAAGAGAAAACACAAAGGCTTTCCACGGCGGCGAGGGTGTTCCGTTCCTAATGACGCGTTCTTTTCGCGAAAGAATGAAACGGTACAACCGAATTCGTACTTGCCTGCGTTTATTTTTTGTTTGCCTGTGTTTGTTCACGACGCTGGTTGTTTCTATTATCGAATGATAGATATGTTGAAAGAATATAAACATTTGGAATCATAGATCATGGAAGAAGAGTATAGACAACGAAGAGATTTGAACAGTTGGAGTTATAATATTATTGGGAATACTTTGCTAGGTATCATTTTGTATAGGGCAGATTAGTTTTACTTGTGTGCTTTTTTTATTCTATTTATAGCAGTTATGAATGTTAAACTTTTTCAGAACTTGGTTTACTCTTATGCTGGGATGGCTTCGAGGACGTAAGGTGGAGCATGATCCACAAAAAGTTGGGAAACACTGGAATGCTTAATGTGTTTTCTCTAATGAAATGGGAATTATGTTGACCAAGACTCTAATTAATTTTTATATTACAATATCGCGGTTAACGAGGTAAGTTCCCTAACAGAAAGTACATACATGCTACACGATCCAAGACAAATCTCTTAAATTCGCGTCAAGCCAACACCAACCTCGAATAAACTAACTATACTCGTGTTCGGTGCGTCGATCCAATACGCCAAAACCGCGGACAACCGAACTTAATTAGATCGAGATTCGTGCACGGATAAGAGAATTGCCAGATCCACTTAATTCGTTGCTCAATCGGTTGCATAATGATAAGACGAATGGGCCGAAAAAAAGGCTGCGTGAACAGACACCCGGTGAAATCTCGGTGAAACCGTGTCGGTCTAGCAATCCCCTAAAAACGATTTCAGCCCGAAATTTCTCACCGCATTGTCCATGATCGTCAATGATAAAAAAACAAAATAAAAACAGGCAAAATTGACAAAACGACCGCGCGCATGTTCTCACTTTCACTGAATTTGATTCACGGGAATGATCTCGATCGATCGCCGTGGTCCTTTTCCACCTGCTCGCGCCAATGGATCGAACGAGAGGAGCGTGACGATCGGCATGTGCGTTCCCCATTTTTTTCCCTCCAGGTTTCTTCGTTTCATTCGACCGTGGCGTGACCGTCTGAGCCGGGACTTCTTTGCGACGGCGATGAACGCTTTTGTGTAAACAGTAAATTTCCAAAGTAACTTATAAATCAACGGATGATCAACGAAATAATAATAAAATAATGTAATCTATTGAAAAAAGTAATTTCTTAAATTATTTCTGCCTTCCCTGCCATTAAAGTTTGTTCCATTCATATATTTTATTTTATATAACAAATCAAAATTTCTACTACAAAAATATCGTTGGAATTTTAGCCGCGTTTTGGAGATTTTGCACCACTGCGTCATTAGGGCACAACGGACGAGCCGATCGTCGTCGAACACGATCGGAACCATGACGATCGCGACCGCTGCGGCTCGCGCGTTAGCGAACGATTATATTGCGGCAAGAATACCCCGTATCGCCAGCGATGGCAATTAAAATATCGTTAACGACGAACGGAGCCCCGTACTTTCTCTTCGCGTTCCTCGACCGTCGGTGGGCTAGAAGCGGCGGTTTTAACGGTCTTTGTCTCGACGTGGCAGCGACTACGAATTTTCCTTGACAGATATACGAAAGGAAAGTCAACGGATTGTGGAGGACTAAAACTTTGAAGAAGTCGAGATCATAATCGGATCGATCGGTCTAGCTCGGTCACGAATACAGGGTTAAACTGGACCAGAATTTCGATCGAAGATTCGTGAAACCTAACTATGTTACCCATTGTTTGTACAATTTTTATGGTCCTTCACCTGCATCGACATCTTAACTCTCTAATGCATTTGTTCACTACAGTGAACGCCTACTTCAACAGCAGATTGCTGATGTTTATAGATTTGTAGCGGCCCCTGAATTGAAGAACGGTGTTACTGTGACTACTAGTTCATTATTTATCGTGAGTGAACACGTCATTTATAAAAAAAAATGTTTTAAATAGCCCTAGAGTGTCTGTTGGTTCTTTATTTTATTAAAAAAATATTTATTTGCGAGGTACGAAAAAGATGCTAGTGAGCGGGTTAAAAAAAAGGTAACACTTCAACATTTTAGCTTTTATCGCGTGTTCTCGATGTTATGTTAAGAACGGTAGTGACACTGGACTGCTCGCCCATTTATCCTTGCAAACAGGATGCAATAAAGACTATTTCTTATTATTGTTACACCGAACATGTAAACATACTCGAATTTTTCCGAGAATAAGTAAAATGAATCATCGCCCGTAATATGGGCCCGTCCATGGCCGATCCCAAATTAATAAATAACCCGGGATTATTGTTTATTCCTTTATAGGGCCACGATAATTCACCGGAACGGATTATAGACATTCCGATAACGCTGTCAAACTTTCCAACTAGTGATGGGGATACATTTGAATTATATCGATATTTGGTATCGATACGTCATGATACCCAGAATATTGATACATACGTATTTCGGGGATAAAATATAGATATTATCGGTATCGATACTTGCAATGAAACCGTTTCGCCAGCCGAGAAGATCTCGATTCATCGAAAGTTTATCGTCTGTTCTCGTGATTCGGATCGTCCTGTAGGCCAGACAAGAGCGAACTCGAGGCAAAAGTGAATCGAAGCGCACCAACGAAGCCAGGAAAAGTAAGGAGCCCGTAGAGAAGAAGGAGGCACTTCTGCCTCCGCGGTTATGTAACCGAACGATTCTAGGAGCCAGAAGTGAGGTCAATTTGCGCGGAGCTCATCGGACGCTGGCTCACTCACACGCGTGTTCACCGAAGAAAAGGCCAGAGACCATTGAAATGAAAGGAAAAAAAAATCAGACGGTGAATCGTGCCTGCTGCGGAATTCCGATCAGGTTCGGAACAGCTTTTTTTCCCATTTTTCCATTGACGTGAGTGGATTAGATTGTTATCGTGGATTTCCGCGTGCGAGCTCGCTGTTACGAGTCGAAATCGAACGCGTGAGAATGAACGACGAAGAAGAAGGTGAGGACCGTAAGGGAAAGTCATTGCCGTGAGAAGAGGACGGTTATTGGTACTTATGTGAATTACGCAGCGCAATATGGTGTATATGCCGCGTGCGTGAGGGCACACAGCATTGCGTGAGGACGGTCACGTGGAGCCTGGGTGTTTTAATGTCGGCTCGAGGTGTCCGGGAGGAAATCTTCTTTGTCGAAGGTACGATTGACATTTATCATTGTCCTGCAGTTGCATCACAGTCGAACTAATTACCCCTGTGCTCGATCAATCTATCCTATCGCGACGACTTCGTAAAAGCTGGGGGTGAAGCTTTTCAGAGGCGGAGGACGAGGAGGATCGAGCGAGCGGGCGGGCGAGGAGGTGAATCGTTCGTCGGGCTTATGTGTCTGTGTTTGTGTGTGTGTGTGTGTGTGGATCGGGCCAAGCGCGCGGAACCGTGTACGGAGCGTAGTCGAGTGGAGTGGAGTTGAGTGCCGGTGGAGCTCGACTCGAGGAACGAGAGCCGACCGTCGTCGAGTGGAGTGGAGTTGGAGTGGCGTGGGGTTGCGCGCCGGTAAGTGTGCCAAGGTGCACTTCTCGAGAAAGCCGGACCGACCGGACCACTACCGCTGCTGCCGCGGCGTGCCCTGACTATCCCAAGCGGCCGCCGTCGTCGCCGCCGCGCGGATTCGATCCTATTCCATCCTGTCCTGTCTCGATACACACGCCAGCGGTGGTGACTCTACACCAGGGATGCAGAGACCGCGACCCTCCGTTGATTTGCTAGCGGCCCGCCAGACCATGTGTTATTTTAAATTTTAACAACTTTTGTACAACAAAGTAGCTGGTAAAAGATTAGTTGATTACTCAACTTTACAGCGACATTTTATCGTTTGGCACAATTTGCGTTTGGCTACTACAAAAATCGTACTTTTTATTATTTTCTTTTGTAAGAATGTATGATAAATATAAACAAAACAAATTTCTTTTTTTGCCGGCCCTCCCATAAGTCACAGTGAATCTATGCGGCCCTTGATCTTAACAAGTCTGTGCATCCCTGCTCTACACGGACCTCATCCTGACTGGTCCGATCCGTTCAGCCGATATTCCCGCGGTGAACGGATTTCTTAGCGGCGTGGCCGCATAGCCAGCGCGCGGTGGGACGCGTCCGATCCTCCACTGGCCAGGCCATCGACGGTGATCTTTGATCCCTTACAGGCGGACAATTAACGCTCGAGCGAAGTTACTTCATCTGGGAATAGATTGCGACCGATGGCTTGAAATTTTTACCTGAAATGCATCGTTACTTTTGGAAGAGAGGCTGGCAGTCGAATAGGTAGGAAGGATGTCGATCTGTTTGGTCTCTGGTACTGGACATTTTACTGACTTTTTACAAATTTTTAGGCGATGCTACCTAGATTATCATTGATAGAGTTTTAAAGTGAAATTAATTGACCTCGAAAATTCAAATGGATTATCAAGAATTTACTTACACCTATTCTAGGACAGCAATCCCTGCAGGCAACCTTGCAAGAAAGCATCGGTCATCTGTCCCCTAGTAACTGTTAATAATATACACCTATTCTAACCCAGAGAATCCTCTTGCGGATCACGGAATATATCCGTAGTGGTCGCATCCAAGCACGAGGCAAGCCACACCTGCGACTGGAAGGGCCACTCGGGCAGCTAAAAGAGGAAAGACGAAAGTCGTTCGAGGGGACAGGAGACTGTTCTCGACTTCCGTCAGGGTTGATCCCGTGTCGTTCCGATTCCGCCTCGATTTTCTAAATATACCACGGAAAGCTCGGACCCGTTCCCGTGTCCCTGGTTCAAGAGGAACGACGAAAAAGCCTGATGATGCTCCTGTTCGGCAGCTTAGGCCAGGCTGACCGGTCCTCCTCGCGTGTGCATCGTTGCCCCTAGACCCCCCACGCCTATACATAGGTGTGTACCACGCGCATGCACACACACACACCGCCACTTACGGATGTGCGTGTACACACACGCTGAATATAGATGCCGGTATTGAGGGCAGCTACCCTAATAATAGAAGTCGAGAAAATTTTTAGCCCTTGATGCCGTCCGCCGGCTGGTTACACGAGGATAGAATTCGATTTTGGGGTCTCTCTACGTCGCGCATGTACGAAAGCACAGCACATGGGGAGAGAGTAACCCCCAAAGAAGGTGTCCGATAAGAACGTGAAAGAAAAAAAAGAATACAACGAGCAAAAAAACAAGAAATTGTCGCGATCGCGGAACGGTGAGAGCCGGAAGGTTCGGTTGAAGGAAATCGCGCCTCGACCGTGATTTAATTCGATAATTAACGCGAGATACGGGGCGATAGTGTGTGTACGTTATCGGTGCACACCGTGACCGTGTCAACAAAAGATTACGGCGTTTCGCGGGAGCGTAAAAATAAATTTCCATTGCCATGCGAACCGTTATTGACGAAGAGAAACCGATGATGGCGATGGTTTCGCTTAATACATATTTCGTCCGCTCGATCGAGTGTCTTTCGTTCTTCGATGCAGCACCGCTTTGGCGCCAGAGAATTACTGCTTCTTTTTTTTTTTTTTATCAATCTGACGCGACTATCCGTCGCGATAACGCGTGGCCCCAAAAAGAAAAATTCAAACGTCTCGCGTGTGTCGTTCACAATCGCTGGGAATCGTTCTTTTTGGGTTCAGAACATCTTCTTCGTGATATGAAGGGTCAGGAAAAGATCCCCGTGGAGCGATATATCCTCGACGGACACGCGGTTTCCGCTACGATCGGCGTGACGTCGGGATGATTTCGTACAATCCCGTCTTACCCGGTAATCGTCGGTCGCGTCTGCACCATTTATACTGATTCGTGCGAGATATCCGGGCAAACGATAAGATAACGGCAAGACGAGGTGAAAATAAGATAAACCGAGCGCGCGACTACTACGATGCATTCGGGGGCCCCCCCCCCCCCCCCGTGAAACGTCATGTCACGAAAAATGGGTTGCTCCGTTTTCTTTTCTTTTCAGGGAACACGCGACATCAGCCGAGATAAATCGCAGGACCTGGCGTTTGTACTGGAGATCATAATTTTGAATGTGTATTAAAAACACGCATGTATATGTGTATTTTACCACACGTACGTTAGTACGTGGCATTTTAAGTATATGGGTAGACGTGTACTATTTTACATTTAATGCATCCTTATTTCACGTTATGCACACAATAATGCACATGTAATTGCATAAATAGATAAATCACCAATGATAATCTGTATAGCGATTAACTTGACTCTTTAGGTTTTCTCCACACCTTCAGGCGTAATGTTACTTCAGTACTCTGTAGTTAACTACTCTCGTTTCCTTTTCTCCTTCATATTATAATTATATAATTTTATAATCTGATTCACCGTCCTGTACATGTATACAACGGACTTATTCCCCGTTAAACAAATAAATAATAATAACAACCTCAGCGGATGAATTCATTTGATAGGTTGACTGCCACAGTGAAAAATGTCGTACGTAGTCAGACACAGTTTATTTCGTTGCTTCAAGTCATAAATCGTCGAAAATATATGCGTTCATTTAACCGACCCTGCTGGTCTTGTTTTAAATTATCCTGTGATATTAATTTTACATACAATACACGCGTCACCCATATTTGGATGACCTGGTAGTCAAAGTGTCAATAACCTGAAAGATATCCTGAAATTGTCTACTTTTTCTTCTTCCATTTTCACGACCACATGAACGTAATTTAAGTTTTCGAATTGGTTTCAATGGAGACTTTCGATCAGGGGACACTCGGCTGGTCGTATTCGCGCCCTAACATCAGCGAATACACGCACACACCGTGGGATCCAGTGTCTCACGCCTCCACTCCTCCAGGGACCCTGTTCGAAGCACAGATTTCCCATCGAGTTACGTGTGCTTTTTTAGAGTTAATTGTAAGGCGATCGCACGGCCATTTAATTGGGATACGAGCTTCGCGCGCTTGGGCCAAGAGGCCTCGTCGTCTATTCATAGTCGTACTAGAACTAGATTCGAAGGTGTCGCGACTTTGATCCGAAGCCTCGTTCCGAGCGTTGCATACACGTCGACTATTATTCCCATCGAGCGGAGCAGCTTCTTTCCAATTGAACGCGTGTCAAACTTAAACCAGCCAGTTGAGACGATACAGATTTATCGACTGATTCGGTGATTTAGTCGAATCGGTAAATAGCAGAAAGCAACATTCACACGCACAAGAAAGTAACGAAGTAACCATACGCGTTGGAGATGGATTTTCAGAAAAGATACGGCAATCTAGGAACGCTCCTTCATTATCGACTCGGCAAAATTTACCGAATCGATCAACAAAATTACCTAAACTGGCTGTAAGATCACCTATTGTGCCTTTTGAATCTATAGTGACTTCGTAAAAACAGCAAATGTTTGAATCCTTCACGTCTTTAAGTGTTTCGGTGGCAAGTTTTATCTTCTTAAATAGTTTTACATACTATAAAGGAAAAAATATTTCAGGGAGCAAAAACTATGTCAGATGTGTGGTAAAAGAAAGTAAATTGGACCAAATAAGTAGCACCCTGAAGAAGTAGCGAAGGACACGTTTAGTAGTTTGTATCTTGAACCAAACCTAGTCACACCTAAGTCACTATACCGTGAACGACTGGAGAAATTCATTTCGAACGAACGGAAACGCGTTCAGAAATCGTGTCATTTTGGAAGCAAAGTGCGTCGCAGGAAAACGCAGGAGAGCCAACTGCGACTGTTTTTCGGGTTAGGCGGATACAGGCGCGAGAAGGAACGAGCGTATAATTCACTTTCCCGTCCTTGATCGCGTCCCGGGAAGGCACAAAAGACGTTTCAGTTCCGGCTGCCGGTGAACGCGGATTTCGTGAGGGCCCCACGGACTTGGACGAGGAACCAAAGTGGGTCGTGGATTCGGAGATCACTCGACGATACCTACGTATACATATACGTACGACCCAGTTGGGTCACGGGCTGAGGTACCTTTTCGAGGCAGCGCGCGAGAGATGATTGACGCACCCATGGAAATTCCATTTCCTCCGGTTTCTACGACCTACCGTGACCAATTCAGGGCCTCGGTGCAAGTGTCTATACCACAAATAATGAAAAGTTTTTTATTCATTTTGGCACCTCTTGATTGGTTTAATCATGAATCCCTTAACCCCTGAAACGGATAATTATTTCTACGGAAGCAACAGGTGGTAATTATTGTAACCCTTTGACGCTCAGTGCGGCACAGGTGCAATTATTCATTTAAAAAATTCTTTAGCCGGTTAAGAATCCGTAATTTTATGTGTAGCACTTCAATTTTCGTCCACGAGAACGAACACCCGTATCCCGGAAGCCGTGATCCGACGCGTGAAGTCGTGTCGGTTCCCGTGGGTCGAGGAGGAATCCGGGTATGCCCGCCCCGCGGCGACGCTAAATTTACACGCGAACACCTAGAGGTATTTCGGCCGATCGAGGGATGCCATTCAAGTATTTTCAATTAGTAGAACGTTTCGTCGAAGGGTGGGGGGGGGCGTGGGGGCGGAAGCCAGTTCTTCGATGGTAGGACGGGCTACGGGGGAAAACGATGAAGCCGTCGTCCACACGGAAATAAACGGCACCGTGCCCTTAGATGGAATTGCTGGAAAATTAAAAGAAACCCGCGACAGGGTCGATTGGACGCGAACGTGAATCGACGGGGTAGAAGAGCCTGAGGGAGACGAGTGCGACACGGCATGGTCGCGATAAACTGAACAGTTGCGCGCGGGCGCGCAATCGAATCTCCATAATTTCCAATTAGTAATCAGTCGGTGGCTGCGCCTATATTGCCTTCACCTCATCACCGTCGCCGCCAACTCTCCTCTGGCCACGGGGCGGAGGAGAACTATTCGCTTGGATACGCAGCGCGCGTTAACGCGCCGCGTACAAACCCGCGCACACGCGTCACGTAGGCATGCACGAACACAAACAGACAGACGTATAATACACGCACGTACACACACATGCGTAGCCGCGTGACTCTGTGCGTGTGGGTGAACGACGGTGGCGGCAGGCAGGCCGTGCCTGACCAGTGTGCCACTTTCACTACCTCGTATTTGGGTCATCGCATCCACTTTAACGGCTCCTCACCTCCCCTCGACTCGCTATGGCACTCGAGGGGGTTGGAAAGGGACGACCGGCTATGTTGTTGTTAGCTGGTCCGTTTACCACCTACGTCGTCTTTACCTATACCTCCTCCGTCCTTCGTTGGTTTACGATCCTCTCGAGAGTCTACACCAAAACTGTTCTTCCTTTCTACTTAACCTTTAACCGATCGCCCGTCATTTCCGGGCTGGCGTTTCTACTGTCGGGTACAGTCTGTCTAGTAAGTGCGGGAATATTTTTACCTGGATGTCGCTATTATACGAAATTCCGGTGAATTCGAGTAGCCTGACCCTTCCTCTACGGCGATGTGAGGGTAAACGTTTCAGTAATTGTCCGACCTTCGTGAGGAAACGTCGTGTTCAAGTGTGAGTGCTCTGTACGCGACACGTTTCGAAGCAGACATACTGACAGAGCAGCAGTCACGCTGACTACTGCTGGAACACTCTAGACTCTAGGATCTAGAAAAAACGGAATCGTTAGGATAATACTCAGATCATATTCAGCAATTAAGGATAGTTTCCACAAGTTTTAACCGACTCTCCGCTATGCAAGATTCCGTGGAACCGATAGATCTCTATCGTTCCGCTATGGATGTTCCAGAAGAGGTGGTCTGGATTAGGTTGAGTTTCAGGTAAGTCAGAAGAGAGGAAACGAGACCCGTCGAAAATCGTGGATCGCTGTGATTTTTAGTCACGTATACGCGAACCGGCAAGAAGCATCGTCGAGACGACGACAACGTACAGAGAGGCGAAGAACGGCTCGTGGCTGGCGAACCTTTTACGAATTCGTGAGCCTACCTCTGCGTGCTCTCGGTAGGAGCCTAGCTAGTTTCAGCTCGAGGAAAAAGAGAGATAGAGAGAGAGAAAAGGAGAGACACAGCGCATAGGACACACGGACACAACAACGGCTCTAAGCCGTCACGCCGGTGGTGCAGGCGCAGATTGTGGTTCTCCCATTTACCCAGTTCCCCTCGTGCTCGCGCGCGCACCAACGTACACGGGTTATGTAACCAAGTGAAAGTGGCACAAGCACCGAGCCGCGCGCTCGCGCACACCGAGAGAGGACTGACATCGGCATCGGCGTCGACTCGCGCGAACAACCACCATCCACCGTCCGCCTCTGCTGCCTGCTAAACCTACCATAGGCACCCATCCGACCAGATACCGATCCTGTTCCACTGACAAGGGAACGGTTTCTACTATTACATCGGTAAATGAAAAATCTTGTGTGCGTTTTGTAGTTCCCCGCCCTTATTAACTCTTTAGGGTTAGGCGGGTTAAAAACTGTCCTACCATTTGCTTAGTTTTTTATGCATGGTGGGATATATTTTAACACACCTCGAAAAGTTGAAGTTACTCATAGTCATGCTGTCTAATATTTTATTTTCATATCATTTTTTTCATATTAAAAAAAATTCTGTGCAACCAGGATTTTTATTTTTTTGATTTAGCCAAGATACAGGGCATCAATGTAGGTAAAAATATTACGTGAAGTAGACCCTACAAATTTGTATTGTAATAATATAAGTATGTTTATTTCAAGCAACAAGAAGCAATTATATTTGTGGATACAACTAATATTTTACAATTGTTCTAGATACTTCAGCTATTCGATGCGACTAAGTCGTCGGCGATTTACTCGCTTTTACGTTCGTGTGAACCTCGGAAACGACCGTATCGTTGACACGTTCACCGTGGAGTCTATTTTTTGCTGACTTCCATTCGTTCACGTCGATTGAAATTATTCATCATTAGCTGTTTCCCGCGATTACGTCCGCGTTAGAACTGTTAACATAGTTGAAACTGAATCGTTTAATTTCAACGGGATTATCGATGAAATCTTCCTCTATCTACCAGTCGAAACCTTATACCACTCGTTACGCGACGTTCACGAAGAATATTCCACCGTCTATCCACCTCCGATCAATCATAATTCCCTATCCTATTTCTCGCCGATGCATCTCTGAAGATATTCCCTGCAGTATCTACTGGCAATATATTAAACTTTATTTATTGTTTGCCGTGTACTATAAATAAGGTAGATTTAATAGCAACGGAACCTACCTATTATTATTATTCTTGTTGGGTGTGATAAAGACATTATTAAATTACGTCAAATCCCTAACGGTTGTACCTTCACGCCTTCGAGCGTCCCGTCAATCATCGAGTAATGTACCAGCCCACTTGAATTTTTTCAACAAATATAATATTGTTAGTGCAATTATCTATACGCATATAGATGGTATGGAAAACGATCCACGATAGACGTCTTGTATTATTTTTACCGTCAGTCAATTCTCTGTGCCCCCCCCAGAAAATCCTCTGGGAACGCGATCGCCTAATACGGATCCGTCGAAGGCGAACGTTCTTTTTTTTTTCACCCGCGGTGGTTCGTTCCTCGCAGGTAAATCCGAAAGGAGAACGCTTAGAAGAACGGGAAAATCAGGTTCTCGGTGGATTACCGGAGGAGCAAAAACAAAGCGTCGTCGCCTGTTCGCTACCAGCCGAGGAGCGAACACGATACTAGTTACTATCGTCGTGTCTATTGTTTATCATTGGACACAATGAAGACTTTTTTCCCCTCCACCTCTCCGGCCGATCGACGTGTTATCCTCCAACGAGGCCGTGAAAGTATCAATCGGGCGACGGAGTCATTATCGCCCACGTAGATCCCGATAAACCGTAGAACCGTTTGTTCCTCTAAACTGTCTATTACTTCGTTATCTTTCTCGCCTCTTGCTCTAGATGCCTTCCGGAAACGAAAGTGAACTCTTTAATCTAGCTCGACTATAAATTCCTTATAATTACGATACCGATTATTTTTAATCTCTCTGATTAAGTGAACTTACGTCCAACAGTACTATTATTGGAACTATGTACAAATACAGAGATTCTTAATGTTGGGTGTACTTGAACGGTATCTCTTAACGATACGTATATTACCGCTAGGATCAATCCGCCTAGGAATCCCCGGAGACTTTATACCAACAAAATTCGTACGAGTCAGAGACACGTGAACTATCCTGCAACAACGACACCACAGAAAACGTAAATCACCAGGCCCTCTATTCTCTCATAGAAATTCCCGATTTGTTTGTTGCAATCAGTGGAAACGATACAAATGAGTCCGTGAAGTAGATCTTCTACAAGTGAACCCTAGAATTAGGGATGTTCGACTTCCAATTCGATTCGTCAAAAGATCGATTCCCTTGGGTAACATGTCACTGTCATGTATAACACATATACATTAACTACCAAAAGTATGGGACCACAGTTCAATGCAAAAGTAACTTATTATTCTGTTACGATAAAATAAAAGCTACGGAATCGGTACATCTACAAATTGACTTCCCATCAGTTTCAACACGTTACCCTTCGTTAACTGTTTGTAGAATAATATTTTCCTCTTTCTTTAGTTATCAGACCTATTTTGGCCCGGGGATCTGTCCTTGTCAGTGCCGGGAAGTCTTCCAACATTCATCGATGATTTACTATAGGTACGTCTCGAGGCCCCATCCTTACCTATCCACGATCGTCTCGCAAGGATCGAGTGGAAGCTGCCTGGACGCGTAAAGTGGACCAGCGCAGCGGAGTGCAATGTGCAACAACAAACACGTCTTTGCATTCCCGCTCGAGGCAGAAAAACGTTTCGTGGTCGCGACCATATAGTCAACCTCCAGTGTAAACAGACAGTGGCGTAATGTGTTTCTCTCAGCCGGTCCTTCACTGTCTCTCTCTGTCCGCGGCTCGATCGGCCATCGAGATAGACGCACACCTAGCCGCTACCTACCGCGCCGAGCGTACTCGCGAGAGCGAAAGGAATTCGCTTGTTTTGTCGCGAGAACGCAAGAAAAAGGGAAAGGGCGATCACACGATTAGATATGCATTATACCGATCCCAGGAGAACCGTGTCGGACATCTACAGTCCCTGGACATATTTATTTGACCACTTGTCTACATTAAACAAATATCTAACTAACACCAGATTTCTGAAGCACATAATTGTTATTCTTTGATGCCAAAATGGTTTCCTATTATGGCAACGTGTTTTGAGAAAGTAAAGGCAATAGTTTCTTTTGCTCTGGTAACACTGAAAAAGAAAAGTTTGTTTTTCTATGAAATTTTCAAGTGTTCACATTAATATGGTTAGGGACTGTGGTTCGCCGTCAGTGTTGCTTTCGATCCTGAAACACGAACCCATCCTACGAAAGAATCGACAAGGCAGGGATCACTACATCGGGGAAGATCCGCGACAAATCGTTACCAGGAAGGATTACTAACCGTTCTGGAATGCCTGAACAGGTCGGACGCTGGTCGTTTCACCGGAGGGGAACAGCGAAACGGAGCATCGATAATCCCGACCGTCTGCGAGGTCGGCAATATACCGATATTTATTATCTATCAATAAGATGCTTATCTGTAATAGACGGCGGTATGTTATGTTAGAAGCTGCGCGCTTAACATAATCGTTCCATCGACGGTTACCGTGGAACCGGTTGCGATAGCGGTTGTGCCGCAACAATTATAAACGAACCGAGTTTTGCGTCGAGTGGTAAAGGTCGATTGTGTTTTACGCGAAGGACGTCTCATTGATTACCGTGTCCAGATTGTCCTTTTAATTAATACGATCGGAAGGAAAAACGGAAGCCCTCGGGGCGAAGGAAGATTGTAAAGTCTATAAATATGCTTGCCCACTAGGTAAACAGTTAGTGAACACTTGTCGCAAATAATGCTTGTAAGAGGTTCGTGAAGTTTTTGTAACCACCAAATATTTTGGATAAGTAGATACTTCGAACACGTCGGGAACAGTACGCGGACAGATGAATTTGACAGAGACCAATTCGTATAGGTTCGTGAACTGTTAAATATATTATTCTGGTGATAAATATATAGGAATCATCCTCTTTATGTCCACGATACTTCTACGTAATTATATGATAGTACGATTCGAGCGAATCCGCGCAAGGGGGAGGAAGGGTGGTGGCCACGATCACACACCCCGTTCATTTCGTAGCTAGCAGGCAAGCGTCGTGGCAAGCGGCGCCGTGTCGAGACACCACGGCCTATGAACTCCGTTTCAACCGGTTATATAACGGCTTAATTACTCTGCCCCATTTTCACGAGGCATTGTCTCGATGGGGGCACTTACTTTCGAACCTCGCGCCTCGAACTAGGCGTGCAGGCAGCGGCTTACGAAGCTTAGAAGAGACCACCGCGCCGCCGCGGCTCTCCACGAAGCAACGCTAACCGCAGTCGAGAGGCTTCTTGCGCAAGGGGCCTCTCGCGTTCTTTTTTTTTTTTGCTCCCCCTTTTCGCTCTCGAACCTTTTGCCGAAGTTGCCGGAAGTAACGCCAGGCTATATAACGACGGTTTCGATGCCCGTT
This sequence comes from Dufourea novaeangliae, assembly GCF_001272555.1. Taxonomy (NCBI): domain Eukaryota; kingdom Metazoa; phylum Arthropoda; class Insecta; order Hymenoptera; family Halictidae; genus Dufourea; species Dufourea novaeangliae. Next base: position 1,568,626 of record NW_015374192.1, on the reverse strand, counting down.
CGCCGTTTAACCCTTTGCGACCCCGACAGACATTGTGGAACTACTAAAACCTGGGAAAAATAGATCTTTGGTGCACGAGCCTCTGACGACGACCGCTATCTACTTGCAAAGTTTCGAATCATTCCATTTAACACGTTTTCTATCCCACAGTGAAAAAGGTCGTACGTAGCCAGACACGCTTTATTTCGTTTTTAAAGTCATTGATCGTCGGAAATACATCGTCGCCCGAGTTCTTAACTGTTGTAACTTTATTTTTACAAAAAAATTAGTTGATCTACGTGCGTCTTATTGGACTAAAGAATACAAATTCAACCTAGAAAACAACAAATGTTCTTTTAACTCCTAACTTCGAAACTTTGAAATTTCTTTTCCTAATGGTTGTATCTCCAAATACTAACAACAATTAAAAACTTATAATGATAATGAGATAGCAGTCAAAGTGCTAAAGGATAACGAATCTTCCAATGAAACCATATGAATAGATTTTTGAAATTCCATACCATCTTCTGCACAAGTGACTCTAATCCTCCTCCGATCTAATCTCTTTGGATAGGATCTTCCAACGAACAAAAAGATCTCGAGTCCTTTTCTTCGACTGGGTATCTACGAAGAAAGAATTATAGTACTCGATTTCTAGTGTATCAACAAAAGCTCTACGAGCCATTTCTTATCACTCTATATGCTTTCGTTATCTGGGTATGATTTCGTATCTCGTCACGATTACATTCGTTCGTGCAATTATTTGTGACGTGAGTTTCTCAGAGTCATCGATCGTGTATACACCTTCGTATGTTGATCAGGGCGAATTGAAACTGCTCGACAGGATGCATCACGGTTTGCTGAATACAATTAACAAACAGTTCGTCATATCCTCCGCCTATCGTAGGGGAATTCGCAGAAATTCCCCGAGAAATCGACGGGCGAACCTACGTGTGGGTGTCACGATGTGTAATTGACTCATGCGGATTTACGAGCCAGGCGGAGGGAGGAACTTCTCTGTTTACGGGAAGTCTCTCGCCACCGTATCCTCTCGCGAACTCGTCACTTCCTGCGGAGACGGTATACGTGCGTGAATTCGGAGTAACTGATCATGTGTAACCGCAAAACGCCTCGAGCTGATCTAACAACGGTGTTTATCCATCGATAGAGAGCCGTACGGGGGCAGACCGCCTTGATAGGATTTAAATAAAGCCTACATTCGGAAAACATTTTACAGGAAACTACTTTTCATAATCAAGATGTTTAGTCAATACTTTTCAGAATCAACATGTTTAAATAATATAATCGTAAAAAAATGAATCGATTCCGAAAAGTAGTATCATGTAAAAAGTTTTTCGAATTTAAGCTTTATGCAAGTCCCATGAAGGGTGGCGTGCCCCGTTAATAATGAAATTTTTTATTTACCCGCCGCGTTACGTCCGCTGTGGTATATCGGTTGAATCGTTGCGCACGGGAAGTTTATACGGGCAAACTCGGTCGGGTAATCCGGTCGGCGAGAATTTTTTTTCCCTTTTCTCCAACGATCAGAATTTTTTTCATTCCGCGGAAACTTGTTTCGCAAGAGGCGTATACACACACTCCGTGTGCCGTTTACCCGATGGAATAATTCATCGTTTTGTGTTACGGATCCTGCTGGTATCCTTCGCGCAAGGACGAGGGATCGGAGCCGATGCCGTTCTCGCGTACAAGAGATCATTCTCCTCCCTAACTGTATATATGTATATATCGTCGATCGATATTTCGAATCGCCGACGGTTCACCTCGATCGACGTCCGCGCGACGGATATCATAACCGCTCGCTCGCGCGCACCCGATATAATTACAGGCTACCAGAAGGTATATATAATGTTTAATTGAGTGGAGTCCGGCCATAATTAACGTGAATATCGGCCAGGATCGTCGATCGGTGGAAAGGGACGCGGCACGTACGTATGTACGTACGCGCTTACGCGGATCGGCAATAAACGTAATTGCCGGAATTGCTCAATCCGGCATGCCGCTAGGCTACTAGAATTTTACCCCACACCGCAACCCTGGGCGTTTCGTGCGACTCGAACACGGTGTTTTCTCCTCGCGGTATCGCTACATCGTGCTGATTATTTCGCAATGAAAAAGATTTGGATTTTCGTTTCGCTCGCCCCCCCCCCCCACTGCGCGCTCTGCTGGCGCCGTTTTTAGCTCGGTCGGTGGTTCCCGAAGGACGACAACTCGGACATACCACTTCTCTGTAATGTTTCCATTAAACGATCTGTCTTCGATTATTTGGAGTGTGCTTTCAATTTATGTTATACTTCTTTTAGATCGTTTACAATTCCATGTGAAGGAAACTCGAAGGAAGTTACAGTTCCAGTAACGCGTACATCGTCAGGCTCGCGGTCGAATCGCGCGCAGAGCAGCCGGTGAATGCCCCTGGTCCAACTGCAACGATAAATCCGAACGAGACTCTCGTCTCTCGTGTCCGCGATCGTCTCGAAATTCACGGTACATTACATAATATCCCCGCGATGCGCTTAAAACACCTTCTTTCTCTTTTTTTTTTGCTCTGCGGTCGTCGCTATTTTAGGAAGGCCGACCGGCTTTTTTTAGACGCGGAGTTATGCGCATGCATAAAGTCGCCCCGTTATACGGTTCGGTTTTTGGAAGGAAATAACGTGACCGCTGCGCGACAGAGGTACCAAGAGGTCTTCAAACAGTTGAAAATCGTTCGTCCCCAGGGTGAAGGGGTGGGGTATCGTGGACGACGACGCGAAACTCACGACGGGCGCACACCGTTCCTCCTCCTCCCACCCCATAACAGGCCCACCGACTAAGAACGTGACGGGCCGTGCATACCGTAAGCGAAAATCGATTTATTCGACGTAGCCCAACGTCGCGAGGACGAGAGAGCGGGGCCCCGATGGACGATGACTAAGCGCCACGGCGAACGTACGGTATACCTTGTCGTACACTCGGGGGAAAGAGAAATAAGACAAGAGGAAAAGAGAGAGTGAGAGAGTGAACGAGCGAGAGAGTTGCCGACTAGGCAAGGCAAGGCGAAGCAAGGCAAGCGAGCAGAGAGCCGAGGCGATCCGACTAAAGTAGGCTGTTATTTAACGATTTTAGTGAAACGTTCGCGGCATTATACAATCGGCCTAGATCCCGAGTCACGGAGCGTCACGGATCGTGAACGCTGCCAAGCCAGTCACAGTGATTGCCTTCACCGAGGCGCAAGAGAGAGAGACCGCAGACACTTCAAGGGGGGGGGCTGGGGGCCTGACTTCGCGTTCATGGAGAACAGGGGGAATCTCTCTCGGATACGACCCGGTTGACACGTGCACACACCGGACCCTTTCCCCCTTTACTTGGTGGAAAGGGGCTAAGTTTTCACCTGAAAGCCAGACCCATTAACTTGCCACGCCGCTGGGGCGACCTGAGAACGCTTTACTACCGGTGGTCCGTGGCCCGCGTTCAAATGAACCCGCCATACCCTCCCAGCCCGTCCTGCTTTCCGGTTGATCGTGGCTCTCGCGCTGATGGGATCGCGGGTCGATTAGACACTTGGAAGAAAGAAAGTTTGGACAGAGAGCCTCGATTTGAAGCCTCTTTTTAGACCGCAGAGGGCTCGCTTATCTTTCGTAGTATAACACTTTTAACGAATATATAAAAGTTCTATCTTAAAAATATAAAAAGATATACGAAAACTTGCTAGTCCTCTAAAGGCTAATAATAAAGTAATAAAAATTCACGTTTCTCCTATTTTTCTCAAGCTAGCCACATCAACGTGCGAACGAATCGATTTCCTACGTCCAAGAAGAAGCATTTTTCCACGTCTGTACCGTTCAGGGTGTGCGTCGACGCGCGTCCAGTGTTTTTTCTCTCCCTCGAAACCGACGCAGGATTTCGTTCGTTTCCACGCGGGTAGACAGACGATTACTTCACTTGCTAATTTCTTTCGCGAGCCCCCAGATCCCTGAAATAAATGTTATTGCCAAAGATCCCGGGTGTGCAGCGAATCGTTGCCGCTCGCACGCCACGTAAACATCCATCATTTACGATTCCGCCACGATCGGGCTTATCGATAGGCTCCCTTCCCCACCCTTCCCCTACCCGGTGGATTACCTAACGACGATTATTCCACGGCGATCCTCAGTTTCGTGATCCGCGGGGGAAAAGCGACACGAACCAGTATTCTTAGTATCGATTTCTTTAAACAGTTTGAATTAATTCTGTGATAGAGATCGGCAATGATTCATTCATCTACATGCCCCCGTCGATTATTCAAAGCGTTCGCGAAGCAAGATTTCCCAAGAGACACGCGAGATCGTTTCTTTATATCCACCGTAAAATCGGCAGAAAAAAAAAAGAACACCTCGAAGCATCGAGGAACGGATTTCTTTGTGGCCAGTTTACCCGCAGGGAAAATTGCGTTCGATCCACCCAAGTTTTTCATCGATCTCACGAAAGATCGGTGTGCACACCGGTGCATGACGTACCGGTGGCCGTTACGCAAAGTCGACGGGATCAAATTTTCTCCAGCCGTCTATCCGGTCCGGGAACGGATCGACGATTTCAATTCGAGGCACAAAAAAATTAGAAAAAGAACAAATGATCCTCGATCCCTGAGGTCTTTTCGCGGATTCGGGAGTCGCCTCGACACGACCTACTTACCCGAAAATTCTTGCTCCGCGAGCGTAGAATCGACGTTACGCAATAAAAACGTCGTGGTCGCCGCGACGAGAGCAAAAGACATTGCGGACGAGCAACGGGGAATGACGAGAGTCGGTCGGTGCACCGACACGATCGCATTTTATTCGCGCTCGCGGAGACCCGGTGACACACTTTGTAACCGCGCGCGTTCTCCGGGAAGCGTGTTGCTGGCGGGGAAAGTGACAGCATCGTGTCCAGCCGATCGTAACCGCGGTTACGTGGACAACGATGATGCGCCCCGGCCGCGGACATGACGCCCAGATGACGATCCCTGGGGTATGTGTTCCAGAGTAACGATCGACGGAAAGCAGAGTTGGGCAGAATTTTATTCGAATAATACACCGTAAAAAGCAATAGTATCCAAGGGTGTCGTTCTGAGGTTTAAACAGTTCATGAGATGAAATAATTGTTGGACAAATGTCGATCTATTCATAAAGAAGTATTATTTTATTATAAAAAGTGAAATTTCCACGTTTGAACAATTAAAAATGACGAAATAATTTTTTTATCTTTTATTCGTTATTCGAAGCTCCTTATGTAGACAAGTGAATTTCGCCCACCTCAGGTATAAAGTTTCCAGTTAGATAAACTGAACTTAATAGTTCTACATAATTATATTCGTTGATGCACGTTGGAACTTCCAGTACCCACGGCTGAAAGTGTCGAATTCACAAATCGGAAGAACTTTTACAAGGTAGGGGAAACGAGATCCAAAATAAAGGGGGAATTATTCAAAGTAAGAGAACAGGCACACACTTTCCAGAGCACAAGTCCAGAGATCGTCGAGTAGAAGGATAGTCGCTAATGCTTTATTCAAACACCGGGTCGTTATCAGCGCTCCGCCATCACTGACCTTTAAAAAAAAGACGAAAGAAATGGAAAAAAAGAACGAAGGAACAGAATCATCGGTCGAAAATGTCGTGCAACGGGTGAGCGGCGGCCGGGGGACGAGGAATTCCCCCGGTTCCTTTCCGGAGCTGAAATCGAAAGTTCGTCTGGTCTCTTCGCGAGAAGAAATCTCCTCGAATGCGTGTCAGTGGGTCTCTCTTTTTCTCTTTCTTTCTCTTTCTTTCTCCCTCGTGCTTAGCAGCGTTACATCAGCGAGAGAAGATTCGCTTCCGTCACGGAGTCGGGATTCCGCGGATGAGAAACAAGCTGGCAATTATTCCCATGCTCGAGCTGGATTACTTCACGCTCGTGGGCACCGGGAAAAAGAACAAAAAAACGGGGAAGGGGAGGGGGATAAAACGAAAGTGTCTCAGGACGGAAGTATTTCAGGATCTATCAGTTAATAGGTCAGTTGGTTATACTGAAAATAACTGGGAATTGAATCCAAGGAAGATCGAGAAGGGACCATAGATAACCATTCGAAATATCTAAGGATCTGTCGGTTCATAGGTCAGTTGGTTATACAGTACATAATTGGGAATTGAATACACCAGAGATCGGGTAGACATGAAGGAAGATAGTTCCAAACGTATCCCTGTCCAAAGACATCGCAGGAAAGCTTTAAAAGGTATTCTGACCTCTTCAACAAAAGTAAAGATCCTTTTACGAAGGACATCAATGTATCCCTAATGTTGATTTCTTTTAACAGTAGGAATTAATTCTGTCCTCCATCAGCAATGATTCATTCATCAACACGCCCCCGTCCAATATTATTCAAAGCATTCGCGAGGCGTACTTCACGCTCGTGACCACCGGGAAATAGAACAAAACTAAACTGGGGAAGACAAAAGTAACTGAGAACGGAAGCCGAAAAATAAAACGTCGTGGCCGGATCCATACCTAATGAGCCGCGTGTGCAATTAGCGGTGAATTCGTATGTATGTATGTACCTGCACGAAACGAAGTTTCACTTTCCTTCTCGTTGGCTTGCTTCCGCCCGGTTATTTTCGTACCGTCGATCGTGTGGCCAACAGAAAGGCCAGAGCTGTGTCGTGCTACGCGGAGAAAGTTCCCCAAAATTTCGAGGGCTCGCGAGCACGAATGCCACGGACACACGGTAATGGCGTTCCGCGGTGGATCACCACGGACAAGGGAACGCTCTTGGGCAGGAGGGACACGTGTGCTGTCGAAGCGTCTGAATGGGTGAAAAGGGCCCAAGAAGTACCATGCCTGGGACAGAAACCGCCATGTGACTCTCCGCGACGCTTTCCGCGGGACTATCGAGCGCGAGCAACAGGTGGTTCGAATTGCGGAGTCGCGCCGGAACTCCTGATAGAACGCTCAGAGATTCATGTATTTATTTCGAGAAATTACTTTCAGATGCAATCTGTATGCGGAAATATGGTTCAGATTAGTTTAGCCCTTGAATAACACGATTTCGTGCTAGCACGGTGGAAGAATTAGAGAAACAACCTAACCCAGACCAATGAGACGCACGTAGATTGAGGATTTAAATTTTTTTGAATAATGGAGTCATAACAGTTAAGAACGCGGGCGACGATACGACGGATAAGGCGGCCGGGGCCACAGAAACTAAGTTACAAAAAGGAAAGGTATTAAGACGCTTGTAATCCAGGATCGAACGCGCCGTGAGCCTTTTCGCGATCCCACGAGACATGCTGAAAGCTGCAACTATGTGTATACGTATCTACGGGGATTACATAACACGACGTGAATTACAATAATGATTTACGACAAGAACGACCGGGTGTTTTCTCGCGATTATAAATTTCACGGCGTGACGGAACGCTGCGATAAGCAAAATCCATCTTGTTTGGCCTCGTCAGGTAATCATGGAACAATAATTTTGGGTTCGTGGTCGCGAACTGTCACGATTAACCCTTTGACACGTGAAAATTCGACTGTCCAGAGACCGCAGGCATTTAAAAGAGCGTTCGAGGCCGCGGCGAGCTCCAGAGCGAGCAGCAGAACCGAACTCTTTCAAAAAAACGAAAGTCCCGCCTCTTCCCGTATTCCAAGCTCGTGTCGCACCGCGCGCGAGAGTTTCACCGAACGTATTCCGCTCTGTATGCGTGCGGTACGCGCGTGCGTTTAGCGGGCATCCACGAAGAGAATCCAAAAGTCACGTAGTCGTGGAACAAGGAAGGAGAGAGAACGAGAGAGAAAAGAATCGCACGGAGAGAGAGGGGAGAAGGAGAGAAAGGATAAGCGTTTGACATTACGACGAGCGCGAATCGGGCGGTCGTGAAGGAAGTGGAAGTGGTCGTCGAAAAACTCGTTGAATCGGTACTTAACACCGGCAGTATATAGTATGCATTGAATAATTAAGCAATTTCATCAAGAATCGGAGAGTAAATATCCGAAACAACTATACAGTAAATCCTCGATGATTGTTCGAAGGCTCCCCGGCACAGACAAAGAAAGGTCCCCAGATATAACGCTGACTTTTCAATGAGATTTAACACAGTGATAGAGCTTGACATTCGGAAGCCAATAATATCTGTTTCAGTCGTGAATGGTCATTAGTTTATGAAATATTAAATTTTCAGTACCATGGAGCCTTTGAACACTCATAGATGATTTACTGTAGTTCGTAACCATTCATCGAAATACAGAACTACCCGAAAGACTCGATCATTTTAAATTGAGAACGCTGAAAAATAAAAAAGGTAGACCAGGAGGAATTCATAGTTGAAAAGGATTCTTGGACGGGGATCGTGTATCGGCCACACAGCCTAATGTTCTCCTCCATCGCGGATGGAGGCTCGACGGAGAGATAATTGGACGGGGGAGGAGCCAAAATCTGGGAACGATTCCCTCTGTATTATCCTACCGGAATACATTCCGAGGCGAGCGGGTTATACCACTCTCGCGTGTGTGTACGCGCGCGCGCGTACGAGCAGCTCGGGGACGACGCTAGACGAGCCGCCGATCAACCTCCCGATGATCGCGGAGCGTGGCGTCGAACGCTGAAAAAGTGAAACTCGGCTCGCTGCGCGTGTAACCTAGAAACGACCAAGCGGTGCTCAACTCTGCGGGCGCCCGTACATCTACGAACGAATTGGCCCGGACCGATTTAATCGACTCGTGTTATCTGGATCTATTGTGGGTCGAATCGAAACCGAGTTTTCCCTGTCAACGAAACGTGTTTCCTGAAGCTTGTTGAGTTGGGAAGAGGTGATGATTACGAATTACCATCGAGGAAGTACAGTAAATCGTCGATGAGTGTCCGAAGGCTCCTGGCAAGATGTTCCCAGGTGTAATGCAGACTTCTTAATGAGGTTTAGCAGTGACAGAGCATGGAATTCTGAAGCTAATGATATTTGTCTCAGCCACGTTAATTTATGAAATGTTTAATGTTCAGTGCATTCGAACATTCCTCGATGATTTACTGTAACTTCGCAAACCGTCTGACCGGAACGTAACTATTCCCCTGCGTGGAAGAAGGCGACCTATTTCACTTGCGTGTCTCGCTGTCCCCTTAATAATTTCGATTTAACGACCACATAGTCTTTCTTCCTAATAACAACGAGTATACTTTTTTTCCTACGAAGAATACAGTTCCTTTCCTGGAAGGTAATAATAAAGGCAGACAGGTTCTGTGTACTCTCGAACGAAATCCCAAAGTAGTTTCACGATGAAGCCGGAGGGGGCTGGGTCAGCTCACGAAGAGGAAAACCAGAGCACATAAAAGAAAGTACCGAATAAAAAAGGTAAGATAGAAAGGTAAATTCGTCGCTTGGTTATCTAGCCAGATCTAGCTCGATAACGGTGACATCAGGTGAAAAAGGAAGAAAGAAATGGAAGAGTTCGAGTGAACCAGTTGAGAACCCGTTTCCTAAGCTTGGTCTAGCTAGGCGAGCATAATGCACGGAGGTACGTACACGAGCGGACCTGGGGGCTTGGGGGGATAGGACCAGGACAGGACAAGGCAGGATAGAGTACTTAGTGAAAGTAGCGAGCAGCAGCGAGCTCGGCCGACTTCGGGCGACTCCAGCGCCAAGGATCAAGGCCGGCCGCTTAGACGACGATCGACGACGGTGACGATGGTGTGACGACGAGCGCGGAACGCAAGATTAGACGGCTCTGCTCCTGTGTGTTCACTTATGGCCGTTCGAATTCGCGAAAGTTACTCGACACACACACAGGATGGTCGTTACCTGGTTACGTTACCCGAAAGTTCCCATTGAAATTCAATTACGAATAACAGATCGTACCGAGGATATTAACGAGCGACCGTCCAGCCGGACAAACGTAACTTGCCTTTTGTATCGGCTTACAAAGCAAGAAAACCGCGGTGCCCAGCCGCAGAACCGTACGACCAACCCAGGAGTCACAGCGTCGGATGTCATTCTACCGGCCGTAACGTTCGGTTAATCCTATCTCCGCTGTATACCACCTTTCTCTCGGTTCCAGCTAGTTTGGACGAGGCTGGACCGCTAGACGATGTCGCAATCTAGCCTAACTGCGCACACAGTCTGCGCCACGATTTTTCTAATCGGACGAAATTAAAAAATGCAATTCTCATGGTGTCTTGTCAGATCAAAAATTGGCTCTGAAATCAAAGTCCTTTCCTAGCTAATAGAAGAAATTGTTGCACGTAGATACTGAAGTCTTCTACAACGAAACATAATTTAGAATAATTTGAACGGTAATCAATCCAAATAAGTAACCCCAGTTAATAAATTTCGACCTGAATCTCCCAATGGTTATCTCGAATGAAAAAGTACCCACCGCACGGGATGGTCATCCGATCGATTGGGAACGATAGCGGGTACCAGGAATGAAAAGATTCAATTTTACTTTCGAGACACGATCTAACGGCGCAGACCTTCTTCCCGCCCCCGTTCCACACCTAACAACGCCTACATCGAGCTCCTTCCAACGTATCTGGCACCATACGTGTGCGCGCTCGCGCTCTCGAGCGCTACGAGGCGGTCATTCGGCGTGAGAATTTACCATACGATTGTGTGTACCACGCCTCGGTTTCCTACGCATTTTTCCCTTTCCATCGATATGACAAAGACCGGCCGCGATTTAAGCGGTCGATACGCCTTTTCGCGACCTCGATCCAATCACGGAGACGCTGGTTTTATGCATCCGGAAAAATTGTCTCGAACCGAATGATCATATCCGATCTAGAATTTATCGACGGGGTAGATCAGCGTGCGTTCTCTACATAGATTCTACTTGCTAGTATTATTCCTCCATCGAATAATATATTTGTTTAATTTCAAATTGAACTTCGGAAAGATTCGGTAAACGATTCATGAGCTTTGCTTCTTTCGTGGCCCTGTCACAGGGGGAGAACTGGGATTCTCTTAAAAGTGTCGGCAGAATTTTTAATAAAGCGGATACTTATTAACTACAGTGTATATTACTGGTCCAATGTGTGGATCAGGTCTCGCAATCATCGCAAACGGAAAATACATAATATATGTATATATTTACCGACCATAGCGTAAGTATACTTCATTCCATCTCCCTCATGTCATATAATCGCGAAAAAGTTCCCTGCTCATCTTCATCTTATTATAACTTTTTTGCACAAAAGGGAGTGCCTGTTTATTTACATTGAATAAATAAATAAATAAAATACCGACGGCTGATTAAGATATCACGATCAGAATAACGTTCTATCAGGAAATTTCTGTCTTTCTTATTGGGTTCACAATAAAACAGAGATCTCGTTGGATATCCGATGAAAGTTTAATTTTTTATTGTATTTCACAGAACCCTATAAATGCAGAAAATCCCCAGTGTAGTAATAATCTCGATTTTACGAGGTAGTGTAAAATCGAACGGACACACACGTTCTCGGAACTCGCCTAATGTCTCGAGAACATCACCACCGGATATACATCGAGATTAGTCTAACGCGAATTCCATTCCGGCGATGACTTTACGCACACGACGAATCATCGCCTACGCCTGGTAACACAGGGAAAGTTCGTATGGAAATTCGGCTGAATATTCCGTTCTTAAAATACCTTACGATCGGTCCCCGTGGCATTTCCCGTGCGTCCTTCCCACGGCATGGAAAGATTGGTTTCATCGGAAGTCACGCGGCGTGAAGAATCGGGCATTCAAACGATTCCCGGCTTCGAGGCGAAGATCTGCAATTCCGAGGCGATCCGAGGCGATCGCGAATAACTCGAGACATTCGAATCACATGACACTTGACGTAGCACCCTTCAGACATTTTTCGCGCGGCAGACAGATCTCCCATCTGGCTGGTCCCCGGCTGGACGACCTAACCCAGACCGACTGTAAGATAGTTGTATATGTAAATAATGTTCAATATTGGATTAGGAGAGCTCGGGAATAAAACGTTAGATATTGGGTTTATTCAGTGGACAAGATCTTAAAACACTCGAAGAAATGATTCTACCGTCAATGTTCTGTGGCCAATTATTCAGGAAACCGTAATTATTTGCGAAGATACTCAAGGTATCTGGGTGCTGGACTCGAGCGAAGGTAGATTGGAGATCTTGACAGAATGTACATTCGCGATGACCGAACGGATCGGTAGACGAGGCTCGATTCCAACCTGCAGATTCTCCGGATTTAAATAATGTAGACTTTTATTCATGAGAACACCTGACACCTCTCCCTTATGTTATTCCTATTGCTAATCTCCACTCGATCCTACGACGCGTCCTACCGACAGTACGACGGAATTCGAAATGTCCTTGGATCATTCGTGATCGTACGGATCATCCGATCCGTGCGATGACGGAGAAAGTCCATGGCTATCGATTCGTTGTGGATCGAAACGAAAAAGAGCTACGGAAAAGAATACAAACAAGACGGTCCGCGTACCGTTTTTTTAACAACATTATGTAACACTCGACCACGTGTACTTTCGGCTATGTTTATATCGAAGCTACTCCCAATAATTCTAGGTTCGAGACTGCTTTTATCTCCTGTTTCCTACCGAGAACACCTCACGCCTACCCGACAGGACCGAGGCCTGCTATTTTTTGTTAAGTATACTCCACTTCCTAATACCAGAGAACGTGACCCGACACGAAATTACACCTGAGAAATTCGCACCGCAGGGGGATGGTGACCCCAAACCTGTAGACCCTTCGATGGTACCTTCCCCTCACCACCCCTCTTAAGTGGAACAGACTTTGGATCCGAAGTTTGGCCCGATTCCAGCTGTGTGAATTCGACAGGGAAGCAAAGTAGACCGTCTTCAACCGTTATACAAGGTGTTTCTTAAAAAACTTCTCGCTTCGATGAAAATGCATTAGAAACCATATTCGGTTTGAACACAAACTCAATAGTCGTTGGACCATAAAATATCTTACTCGATATAAAAACCCAAACTTGTCTTTCATATCTCTTAAAATAATACTGTAAAAAAAATTCGTAATAGCTCGTTAATTAGCCCCCTCATGCCGTTCAATTTTATGTAAACAGTTTCCACGTATTTCAAATAGTATCCGAAACTACGGACTGCATACTGTTCACACGAACACCCTGTATATGACTAGACATCTTGTACAAAGAACAACCTGGTACTTATTGTCGTGTCCGGCTCTAGCTTTTCCCGAACGATCGACCGTGAAAGCATCGAGTTTTCACGAATTCAACGTCGGAAATGGGCAATTTACAATTCCAGAGCGGATAGACTGATAACAGCGTTGCTCTCTTCCCCTCCCTCTCTGTTGCTGCTCGATTCGTTCGGAATACATTCGTCGGGGATCCGTATCAGTGGAGCGGTGTGCCGATCGTCACGATCTTCCCGTAAATTTCCGCGACGATATAGCCAGTCGGGGATGCTGATGATGTTGCTCTGCGCCTCTTTGTACCTGCGTGAAACCCAGCGAGGCAGGTTGTTACACACGTCCACCGCGTAACCGTCCCGCGTTTACCGCTACGTAACCCGCGCTGCGGCGATTACGCAATCGAATTCGCTCTCCGTGGGACACACGCAACCGCTTTGGGCTCGTGTAGCAAGCCGAGCGCACGCAGCACGCGTGTGCACGCTTGCGCTCGCTCGCTCGTTTGAACGGTAGCGGCTCGCGCGCCAAAGGTCACGATCAAGCGCGCTTTTTCTCCCCCGAGTCACCAAGGCCGCCGCCGTCGCAGCGTGTGTCGAGATCTTGTAGGAGGAAAGAACCGTACGTGACCTATACGAAAAGATCTCCGGGTCACGAAGCGATTCCATCGACGATCCGATTCGCCGGTGACCGCGTCGAGAGGAAAGTCGATCATCCTTGGATCTACGTGCGTCACACGGAAACTCGATTACATATTGTGGAATCTTGACGGCAAATGTGAGAGAAAATTTGGGTATGACAGCTTTATATTGTAGGTGGAAATTGAGGTGATTTCATTAGTCAACGTCTAGAGAATAGTCGATCATCTTTGGGTCTCCTTGAAATTTGATTAGAGTGGAATCTTGATGGCACATAGAATACAAATTTGGGTAGTATTAAAGCAACATTGGGACAGCTATTATATCTTGATTCCCACAATAATGGAATTTCCTCGTGACGCAAGGAGAGCCTCCAATGATCGACTTTTCCCTTTCCTTTCCTTGTGCACCGAAGTGTTTCCAAATTTAGAGTGAAGGCTCAACTGTGTTCAATCCTGAATTCGAGACGGTAGAAAGAATTCTAACCGTTTCCATATTCCAAAGTGATCCCGAATTATGAACCCTTCCATATCTTGAAGAAAACGTCAATCACGAAGAATCCTTCCGCATCTCCCTCCCTCTCGAATGAATCCTCCCATACCTTGAAGAATGAAGAAAACCTCAATCAATCACAAAGGACTCAAATTATCAACGCTTGAGATCCCCCCAAAAAAATCAAACTACAAAGCACTATAAACGTCTCCAAATCCCAAAGAATATTTCACATGTATCATTAGGAACCTCTATACTATCATCTTACAAAACCCCGTTAACAATCGAAGTCGGAGAGTTGGGGTTCTTCCCTCGTAAGCGAATTCCGAATCGGGGACGATCGATCCCAGTGAAAACGAAAGGCGAAATGACGGCGTGTTCCATGAGCGGCGGTTTCTGCTCGGCACATCCCAGGCGAAAGGATATTGCGAGCAAACGGTTCGCGGCGATCCGAGAGTGATGTAAAACACAGCGCAAAGATTGACCCGACGGACACGAAGCACCTGGGTGTGGAACGAGGCGGGGGTATATTATGTACAGTGAGAGTCAAAAGTGAGTGTACACTTTCAAAGTATGGGACTCATTCATATTTATTTCTTTCGATTTAGAATTTCGCATAGATGCTCTACTATATTGAGATCTGGTGACTATAAAAGACGACTTGACTGATTAAAAGTGTTTCCCAACAAATCATTTTTAACCACCTTTGGATCACGATCTCACTAAAAGACCCATAAATGTATTTGCAGCTGAATTTGATTTTAAAATATTTCAAACATCCAAATTTGTCAGGTGTCTCAGCTTTGTAAGGTGTACACTTCAATTTTGATTCTCACTGTATATATACATATATTTGCGGGCTGAAAGTACGTAACGCAACATTTCGCGCTTGGATGTGGGTTGGGTTAGGCCTAACAGCTGTTTCGCGAAACCCTGACCTTGCTTTGGCTCGCGCCGCTGTAACGTATATACATGTATATGTGGCGGCCTACGCCAAACGGAGAGGCCAGTCAGCCACGGCTAATCAACCAGCCAGTTAGTCAGTCAGTCAGTCAGTCAGTCAGTCAGTCAGCGTGGCGGTTGGGCGAGCTAACGGATTTTCGCAATCGGCGTTACTGACCTACGGACTTACGGTTACGTCCTACGGGCCGAAACAATGCCTCCGTTTGCTCTCGTGCCTCGAGCACCGTTTCCTCTTACAATAACGGCGGTGTCGATGCTCTTTGAATCCGCACAATTGCGTCACGGGGCCCCCGTGAGTTATGCTCGCATTTTTAGCTAAAATTATCCCCGGCGGCCTCCGATACACGGACGAGACTGAATGGGCTGCGAACATTCGATACACATTGTAGGGAAGATTAAAAAAAGAGGTACACGAATTTAATTTGGAGAGAGAACTTGGAAAATTTAGTGAACATTCTCAGAATCACCAGATTTGGGCATAATATCATCTGAATAATACAGAGAGATAAGAAACAATAACCAAGAGTGCAATCCTGTCATTCAAAATATCCATTCGATTAACACATTGACTGCCACAGTGAAAAAGGCCGTACGTAGCCAGACATACTTTACTTCGCTTTTGAAGTCATAAGTCGCCAGAAATCTATATATGTAGTCAACGGAGGCTGTTGGTCTTGGTTTAAATTATACCGTAATATTAACTTTACGCAAAAAATTTGTAACCGTATATAAATAATCGAACCTCCTTACAATATACAGATCACCCATACTTAAGTGACGAAATAAAAGTTTTCAAGTTCGTGCGATCAAAAGTGGCGCGTACAGTTTATCTTTCAATCATTACGCGGATGAAATTAAGAAATTGTCCGTCTCTGTACAGAATCAAGTATATGCTTGATCGAAAGAGAGAAAAAAACCGTGCGCCCAGTACAGACTCCAGCGCTTTTGTTTCCTCCTTTTTCGCAACGAAACGGGGAACGCTCGCAGGCGTTATCGTAGGTCGGGAAACCGAGTAAAAATAACTGACGACGGATACAACGCGCGAAACAGGATCTCGTCCAGCGTGGAGACATTTGTTCGATTCGTATTTCGATCGTCGACAAGGACAGTTCTCACAGGAACGGACTATTAATCGTCGATCAAGGGAATATTCTACTGTAACCGGTCAACAAAATTCGATTATCTTTTTATTGCATTTTCTTATAGCTTGGGGTCCTGGAAATGTGTTCCTGAAGCATTATGGCGAAATTCATAAAATTATCAAACCTATAGGAGAATAAAGGACGGCGCGCATTCTGCGCGCCCATACCGCAGGCAAACTTTAAATACATTTTTCTCAAAACCGTGGTTTGGAATGACGGTTGTCACGTCCCTACCAGAATCAAGCCAAAATATATTTTTTTTTTTAATTTTGCAGCACAATAAAGACGAAAAACAGTCGAAAAAATCGACACTTAATTTTCATCTTGTAGCCATTCTTAACATTTGTATCATGTCAACCCAAATCTTTTTTCTTTCTTTTTATGGCAACCAATAGAGCAATTCTTTTCGAGGTGGCCAACTTTCATGGATTGCAGTACCATCGTTATTTCATATTTCCAACCAGACAAAATTTTTATATATCAACCGAATATAGATCAACAAATCAACAATTGCGTGAGGTATTTTTTCCGACGTTATATGTACCGATTCACACCTGTATCATTATCGGCGCAATGTCCACGAGTTCTCCGACCCAAAACGCCGCTTCGACAACTCGGAAGAAAAACGAAACTACGGCTACGCGGAAAAATATCTGAGCCAAGCGTAAGCGCATTGCTCGACGAATCGCAGACGAGTACATCGAGCGAAGCCGAACGGTGTTCCTCGTAAACGAGCGAACGCACATGTACGAAAACGTGACCGCGACTGGCAGAAACGTCAGCTTTTGCGTGATCCGGCTATCAATCGCGGAAGAAATCGCGTCTGTCCACGTCTAACGCTCGCTTCTATCCTTGTTCGACACGCGTTCAGCGAAACGAAGCGCGATCGATCGTGGCAGATGTTCGATAATTCGAGTGAAAAATTGGTTAATTAACCCGTTGAACGAGAAAGATATACTAATTCTATGGTTGTATTGGTCTGCATTCGATGATTTTTCGGTTATTTAACTGGAGACTTGTAATTTATTTATGATGGTATTTTTAATGGATCTAGTAGATATTGCGTCGTGTCTACGATAATTGGAGATCGAACTGCACCAGATCATTGCTATTCATCTGTAATTATTATACCCAGATGCTTATCGATTATGGAAAAATTGTCAGATCAACATACATATCCGTCCTTAAGTCGCCTAAGCTACTAAACAGAGAATAAAAAGGGTTAGAGTTCGAAAGTTACTTAACTTATAAAATCAACGATTTAATATTCATTTTGTTCATTGTAGAAGAAACTCTAAATAGTATTCAGTGTCTGGAAAATCTATGAAAAATAAATGCATAAAATCTCCATTCTAGTGGTATAAAATACACTAGGAAGACGAACTTCTCAAAGTATCGAAACACAGCCTTGCGAATTTTTAGTTCAGAAATCGAGCAATACGAACGTAAAGAGCACAATGATTGACCGACTCCAGATAAAGTTGATGCTTCTACACATTTTTCCAAAAACTCAGCGATTCTGTCCACCTTCCAAGTACCAAATCCTCTTTCAACAGCTCATAGAAGACACGAAACACATCGATCATACCTGTCGGCCCAGTACACGGGCGGAAAATCGAAACTCCCGCGCGCCGAGAGAATACACGAATGTTTACCAGCGCACGGCCCCGTTTATTTATGCGCACAGGCAAGCTGGCCGGTGGCCAAGCCCACGGATAGATGTGTACGAAAAACTCTAGCTGGCAGCCGTTTCTGTCGGTGATTAGAGGTACGACGAGCCACCTTCTCCTCCTGGCCTGTTATTCCGCTCGAATGGGGAACGAAACGCTGCCAGACTCCTTTCCTATTTTCCAGGAAACCTGGCCAGAAGACAGCTCTAGGGCCCCCCGTGTTTTTGAAGGCGATTCCGAAGCGCGAGCCTCGAAGACCTGGACACGACCGGGCCGTCGACCTTCCACACACACGCTCCGCAACGGAGACCTCCGGAGCGGCGCGCGTGTTTGACGACCGCCTCAAACAAAGGATTTACGGAATGAAAAAAAAAAAGGGTTCGTGAAGATCACTCCGGTTAGATTCTTCTTCCTACTCCCACCGAGCACGTGTGCACGAGCACACCGCCGAACCGTGCCTGGATTCTTCACGGTGGATAAGGTTAATTCGATTGTTAGCCTTTAAAGCGGGAGAAAATACGATTCCGATAATCCTGGTATTAAATTGTTTATCGGGCTGTTATAAGCCGTCTGTGGCGTTAGTTCGCGGAAGTTTTTTCAACTTTAATTCCGCGGTTAAAACGTTTATCGACGCGATGCTTGTTGAATTGAAATTGAATACAGTAAATCAACGATGAGTGTTCGGCGGCTCTCCGGAAGAAGTATAGGACCAGAGTTCATGGGCGATGAAACTGTAACTGCTTATTTTGTAACGATATAGTAAAATTTACGGAATCGGTATAGGTATATAAAATAATTTGGAAATCACACGGGTGGTCTCTTAATATCTGTTTTTTTATAATTTCTCGCGAAACAAATGTTACGTTTTGGCCTCGGGTGGAGTTACGAGCCAAACGTTGTCCATCTGCTATAATTCACTTATAAATATACTTAAACGTGATCGTCCCGCGACTATTGCCCCCGGAACAGCAAGAAGAGCTAAAGTCATCAAAGACGATTTCAGTGGAAAAATAATCGGTGTGAATAGCCCGAGCGATTAAAATCACGGAAGCAGCAACTATTTTAGTGGAAGGTCCGCCGCCGCCGCCACGGTGGCGTGTGTGACGGGTCGTTGGCCTGCAAGAGCATACAGCAAGACAAGCAAACAAGCAGACATGATCCCCCTGCAGGTCCCGCCGACAGAGCGAGAAGAGGCGTTCCTCATTGGGCCTCACCTGCACCAAATTCCTAGCTAGCCGAGCCCGGTCGTTGACCCCTATCGTGGAGGAACACGCGAGGTACTCGATCCCCCCGTGCGCTATATGCCAGAAGAAACGAGATATCGTCCGGCCAGGTAACGTCCAGGTATAATCGAGCTTCAACGCTTTCGAACTGCCTTTTGGCGCTTCGATATCGATTGTCGAGTACGCTCGTTCTGCCAAAGTACTTCAACAACGAGTTTTTCCCATTCTTTGCTCGCAGATGCATTGGTACTGTACGAATAAGACATTACGGGACGGAATGTATATACCCTTTTTCGTTTGGAACTTCGTTCACACTCGTCGTTCGTAAATTCTGTGAAAGCAGAGTTAATCTAACGTTACATCGTTTTGGAGTAAAAGTAATAATGGATTCTTATTGTGGATTCCTCTATACAGTCTGTAGACCTGTTTCGTGACAATGAGACACGAAAAAGTTTCAAAGACTCTTTGAACACGCGCACACACACGTTTAAGCTATGTACGGTGGGTAACGGAAATGTTTGAACGACAGGTTTTTCGTATCTACAGTGTTGGTGGTACATCTGTGTACACATATTGCTTCAATATTTTCCTCGTGTTTGTAGATGCTTTGTATGTACACGCGTTCTATTTTGTTCGGTTTTATGTAGTATTGTCCCCCGTCGTTCGAGTAAATTCGTTGCTTACTTAGCAGATCTTTACTACGGGTTAAACGATGCGATCTACAATGTAGTAGGATGAACAACGAAATTTTTTGATGTGTTACGAATACAGAAGACTAACGAGGACTGACGGCCACACATTTCACTTCCTAATCAAATGTCTCAAGTTTTATTCACACGCACACATCGGAAACCTAGTGTAACGATTTATCTTATCGAATACTCATCGGAAAATCTAGACTTCTACTTCACACAGAAGTCTACAAAAGAAAGAGAAATCGTACCCTAAAACGTGGTAACACCAACGGTCAAAGATGGCCGACACTTCCCTTCGAAATCGCCTCTATGTCTCGAGAAACTGCGGACTTTGACGAGTGTCCATCGCGAAACACACCCCAAACGGCTGCCTAAAACGGAAAAAAGTCCTCGTCGAGCATCCGGTCCCCAGTCGTTTCGTTTTTCTTTTTCACGTCGAGCGGTAGAAACCGGTCGTCGGTACGTCATCAAACTATGATGCACACGGTCTCGGGGAGGGACAGAGACGAGGAGAAAAATACGCTGTGTGTAGCTTATCGAGAGGCCGACAGAGCAACACGAACCTGGGATGGGAATCGTTCATGGAAATTCTTGAGGAAAATTAACAGGAATCCCCCGGTGAATCCTTGCTGATGTCACGCGAACACCGTTGCATAATTAATGACAATGGACCCCGGCGAAGGTCACGAGCGAGTTACGCTCGAAGGAAATCCCACGTGCGCAAGAAAGTTATCGGGAGGCGCACGTAACCGAGGGGGGAGTTATTATTTTGAATTTCATATTGTGCGAAGTCACTCGATCGGATCACTCGAGCAACTCACTGAGAACATAGTTCCTTGGACGAGCAGTTATACACGAGTGGGATCGAGTCTTTTGATCGAGATGCGTCGCCTGTAACTATATCTCGTAACTATGTAGGGATAAAACGATACCGTCAAGGTATCGATACTTTTAGAATAAAAAATCCTTATTTTATTAACAGGGCTGTTCCTATGCATATGTACACATGGGTTTTAACATTTATCATTCAAAAGGAATAATTTAAAAAATTTTTATTTCCTGTAACCGGAATTATAACGTGGCACGGTGTGATCGTGTGAAATATCGTAACGTTAATCGATCCAAGGGACAATTAGATTAGGAGAATAGCAGTTCCTGTCGAACACCATTTGCATCAATTAACCGATGTTCTCATGATTATGGATTCATCGGAGGGGACATTGTGTAGCGTATCGAACGTAAGTTATTCATCGCGAACTGTGGTGTCCTCGTATTTTTACCGATCGGAAGTGGAAGGCAATTATTTGGCGATTATTAGTACTGACGCGACCGATTCGCGACTGTAACTGTGAAATTTATCGGAAAACAGAATTCAGATTACATACATTATTACCGCAACAAACTATCGTAATTTATATTGAAATTTGTGTAGTGGAAGGCAATTATTTGGCGATTATTAGTACTGACGCGACCGATTCGCGACTGTAACTGTGATGTTATCCGAAAAGAGAATTCAGATTACATACATTATTACCGTAACAAACTATCGTAATTTATATTGAAATTTGTCAATGATGTACGAATAATAATAAATATTGTTAAAATAGAACAGGTATTTCAAATATTTCGAATGGAATACAGAGTTTCACAAAAAATAGGGGACCACTTTTATGTGTTATTCCTTCCGAAATAATTGAAATAGCAATCTTATTTTATCAATATTCATTATTCGTTCCCAGCATTCTCGTTTAGACTAAAGAGAAAATTGAAATGATATTCCAAATCTAAAATACATCGCCACGATATCGGAACAATAATCAATTTACTTTATCGGTACACCTGATATGTACCTACTTACAAATCTCCACCAGTAACGGCAGAAATTATTGTCAGACAGTGTACAGAGGGTCTAACGTGAATATTCTTTCATGCATCCACGAACAATGTGTTCTAACTGGGCGGTGGCCAAGCCGCGAGAACACCAACACGATGTCGATGAAGCACGTTCGAGGTGAGCAGCACGCGTCGCCGTCGTGCGAACCGATCCATCGAAAGGAAAGTTGTATCGCCAAAAGCGAATCTCATTGTGAACCTGGGAGTGCATCGTAAGTTATGTAAGCGACTCATTCGCGGCTAGATATACCGGTAACACGGACCGAACACACACCATTCAAATGCCAGAACCTAGATCCGCCGTATGCTATACTTCGGTTCTGGAAAATTATTATCGACAGATACGCTTCGGTCCAAGCGTAGGTACGTATGTTAGCCTAATTAGTAGGACTGCGGGTGTTTATGCAAATTAAAAATTTTATGGATTAATTTCGCGAAACTCCACGCTACGAAAACTTTATTCACCCTGTTAAGGGTTCTAGTAGGTTTGAAATAAAACTGTCTGAAATTTTTTACTCTCGTTTACTACATGATATTTGTTTCAACCGCATATGACCATTAGTTTATGAAATATTTCATGTTCAGTGCCTCGTGGAACCTTCGAACACTCATCGATGATTTACTGTATTGCTGAGACTTAAATCGGGGACCAAAATGATTATTTGATAGAAACGGTTAATTACCTATGCATTTGGGAGAAGTTTCTTAAAAGTGTTTTCTTAGAGGCAGGAAGAGTGTCACGTGTTACGGATTATGGACAAGGAAATTATCCAACGAGAAAGCGTCGGAACAAAGGGATGAAAGAGCAGGTGGCACACGACGGATATATTTACGAGGTTTTCGACCGCTTTTTTCACGGTGTTTTCGGCGTGGCTTTCCGGGCGTGCAACCGACGAAAATCTCGCCGCTGAGAATCACTGAAACGGCGAGGCTTCCTAAACAATACTTGGCTCACTTTCACTTTGTACCCCCACCGGATTTTCTCGCTAAGTCCCGTCGTTCGCGGTCGTCGTCATCGTCATCGTCACACTCGCCCGATTATGCGTAAATGTTTTATTTATATACATATATATTTTTTCGATATCGATTAATTACAAAATCGCTGAATGCGCGACGTTTGCAAGAGGAGGGATTGACGATACTGCGATTTCCCGACGTTCGTTTTTGCGAAATTTATCCGAGGATTTATCTGACCGACGATTGCGAGACGCGTGCGGATCGTTCAGTGACTCGAAATTGCGCACAACTCTACGCTAACCGCTCGTAAACATTAGGACACCTTGTCTGGTACGAAGAAAATCTGATGTTTCATAAAAATGATATATTTCAGGCCACTATTATTACTCTACAGTAATATAAACGTTGTCCATCGAACTTTACATTATTTTTTCAAACTTTGAAATAATTTGTTCTTAAGAAATGGGAAATACAGGAAAAGTAGACGTAAAATTTAAATACACGTTGTATACTGAAAGCAAGTATTTAAAAACATAATACCTATTGAAATACCATTTTGAGTCATAGACCCGGGTAGAGAACAAAAGGGTTAATACTTGTACTTGCTTACAGAAGGAAAGAAAAAAATTTCGTTAATCATAGAATAATATACGCATCAGGGTGACGATAGCCAGCGGGGCAATGCCGTCATTTCAATTCAATCGCCGCCAACGAAGATTCGCGATGCGCAATTAATAGTAATACGATTAACCTTTTTCCGTGTAAATATTCATCGCGCATTATCGGGGCACAATGGGAACAACCGGCGATCGTGGTCGCGCGAGTGCAGACGATAGAGCCACGGGGGATTAAATAGAAGTAAGCGTGCCCGCATATTTTCGCGCGGCGTAGAATCGGCACGATAACACCGATGTCCGACGCAGTCCAATTGATAACACGAAACGATAATGAAGATTCGTCCCCCGAGTTAAGCCGACGGTGAGTCGTCGTCGATCGCGATCATTCGCGTGGATCAATCGGTTTTTTCACCATCATCGGTTGTCGCGTGTAAAATGAATCTTTTGTCGATCCAGCCAACCATTTTGGTGTCCAGGACCTGAATCGGTTCTGAAAATAACTGTTTCAAACTGTACTACATATAAAGGTTCTGATTGAAACTTGTAATTTTCTTTAGAATTCTGTAAAATCGTTACCAGAATCGGTTCTATAACCGTTTTGGAATTTCTATAGAACCTAAGAGATAAGGGTTATAGAACTGATATGGGAGCTAACATAGAAACCGTAACTGAAACTCATATAGTCTAAAATCTAGGTTCTCCGTAAGAGTTATTCGGTATAAAGGTTCCTCGTAACTGTTTCAAGAATCTATATCGATAGATATCATTACAGTTTCCAACTCTTCGCGGTCCCAAACGCAAAAAGGAACATTAATTATAATAACGTAGGGAAGCCGGGCTCGTGTCCCACGGTGCTCCGTTAGAATATGATTATAAGAAATATGCTGGAACCATTTCGCAAGGGATCTTTGTTGTACCGGATTCGCAACGTCGTTCATTGTTTTCGCGAACATTTGTCGGGGCGTCCCTTCTGAAGCGTCGATCGCCGCGGCGCGACGCAACTAGAGAACCGAGGCCTGGGAAGATTGCAAAAGCGGAATTCTTACGGGGCGACTACAATGGAACGGAACGGCCGTCGAATCCGCTCCAGATTCGCCGGGACGAGCCGATCCGCGGTCGTCTCTGTCTCGTTGCATTACAATTGGCCTACCCCCATTTTGGCTCTTTTGCCCTTTCGCGTAACTACACGAAATCTATATACTCATAGTAGATATCTATCGTATTGCAATTTTAAAAGTAAACAAAATTAACCCCTTTGATACGGCTTTATGTTTCGTCATTATCCTTCCATCGTACGAACAGTCGAATCATGAATACGCTGACACTGTACGGGACAATTTCGAAACCAACAAAATGATGACTTAACCGCCCCATATTTTCCACACGAAGTATAACATATTTCAATTTGATCAAACTCTCAGACATCGTGTACAAAAGTGATACGCTTGGCGTGGAATGACCCGGACGACTATAGTCGTTATTAGTACACAGCGAACGTTGAACGCTGGACGACTATAGTCGTCATTAATATTGAAAAAAGGTTAAAGATTTTCGTGTTTCTATACTTTAAGAAAGGTTGAGCTTCACGACGCTACCGCCTCCACCGAACTATCGGAAGAATTAATTAAAAATCGACAGGTTCCCCCTATATACGAAATTCGACGGGGCTTTTATACAATGTTTCACCAGTGGTGCTTTTGTTGGTTTTCCAGCTACCGGGCCATATCAGAAGCATTTTGTCCCGGTTACTCTAGCGGAATGGTGTCAGTTACATAAGGACTCCTGCCGTGCCCAGAAGTGTCGAGGGTTTTTGGAGTGAGGGAGGGGGGATCATGGTGAGATATCCGTCGATAGTGGAGGGAGGAAGGGTGGCGTCGAGGAGCCAGAGGAACGAAGAGAGAGAGAGAGGATTTGTGGAGAGTGAAAGGGAAAGAAGAGGACAGACCAGGGAAAGAAAGAGGGAGAAAGACAAAGACAGAGGCGAAGAGTAACGGTGGAGAAGCACAGAAAGAGAAAGATTGTGAGTCGTGCGCCGAAGGAGGGGAAGCCCAATGAACGAAGAGATCCAACCAAAATCGACCAATGGCTACGTGGTACCGCGCCATGGTGTTTTTTACGAACCCGTGCCAAAGGGAAGGGGGGCGAAGAGACGAAAAAAGTGAAAGTTCGCGCCAACGCTACGAGATAGCCAACACCTTGTGTACCCTTCCGCACCGCGATTCCAGCCCTTCTTCAATCTTTTTATCCCCCTCCCCCAACTCCGCACCACCTCTGACCGTCCATCCCTGTCCACTCGTCTCGAAGTCCGAAACCTTTGCCGTCGAACGTTCTCCGCGTTCCTGGAGATGTTTCTCGATCGATTCCCGGAGGTCGACTCTGTTCACCGCGTGATTTAAAATCCGTGGAATTTGAATTCGATGATGGAATTTGGTCAGGGATGAGCTCAAAGTTCCGTGGTCGACGATCAATCATTCTTTTTCCTCCGTTCGAATGGCGTTCGGATTTTATTCCGGCGGTAGAACCGAATCAACGAACATCGAAAGTAGAGCTGTAAGTATTCGGACATTCGCATTATTCGAATAACTCGAATTATTTCAAATACCAATAATTTATTCGAAGAACTCGAATATTCGAATACTCCGAATAATCCGAATATTTCGAAATATTCGAATATCACATTCGAATTCCACTGCTATTCGAATATTCGAGTGTCGAATTATTCGAATATCACATTCGAATTCCACTGCTATTCGAATATTCGAGTGTCGAATTATTCGAATATTCGATTATTCGTAACAGCCCTAATCGAAAGTAACTCATTGCCGAAGCTGCGCGAGCTGGTGGGGTACCGCGGCGCGGCAGCGGTGAAGCGAAGAGCCGAGCAGCCGAGCAAGCACTCTGGCGCCCTCGATTTCACTTTCATTACGAGGCCAAAGGAGCGCTTCGCTTACGCTCATTCACTCTCGTTCCTTCATAGCAACATACTTATATATACGCGTGTGTACAAGCGCGCGCACTTAGCCTATATTTTTACGGCCGCTTGAATATACCTCGCCGCTGGCGAAACTAGAGATTGTTACCTCTTTGAGATTGATTCCATCGAGTGTAATTGACCCTTTTGGTCGAACCTTTCCCTCCTATCGTAGAAATTAAAACGGTGTGCATCTTCAGGATTTTGCAATTGTTATTCAGCAATCAGTAACCATTTAATGTCCTGTAACGTTTTATTGCATCGACATGACGACTTTTTAATGAAAAACTTCTCTGTTAGAGGCATCAAAATGTTGCCTGATGAATCCTCAAGGTATGTTGTGAACAATACACTACATGGCGTACCTATAAAACCACCTGAACATTTTTTCAATCTTTGCGTATTCTGGTTTAAAATAAAATCCAACCCCTTTTTTGTAGGGCATATAATCTAAACTTTCCTGAAGAAAGATTATTTCTAAACACATGGATTTCTTACACCGTGGAATGCTTTAAAGTGGTCAATAAGTCTCCACAATAATCGAACCTAATAGAAACCGCCCTACGATCAACCGTCGCGCGGAATTTAACGCGCCAGCAACAACCGGAAACAATATCGTCGCGGTGAAACGAAACTGCTAGGCGGCAGAGATATTGTAATTAACGCGAATTACAAGGAGAAGGCGGACTCTCGACGGACGATTATCTCAACACTTAAATTGCTCCGCGGAAGGTGTCATTAAAAGATAATTAAGAACGTTAAGCGTCCTCAAAAATGACGCTCGTGCCACAGTCCAATCGTGTCGCTGTGTCTGAAATCCTCGCCTCGAAATTCCATTCCATCGAACGACGTTTCTAAAGTGATCCTTTTTCATCGATTCTAGTACAATGGGATATGCTACAACGAACGAATACTAATGTAAATGCTATAACGAATAAGATTTTAGAACCAATTACATAGTTCGTTGTTGCAGACCCCACTATATTTAGCCCGGAATTGCGCCAAAATTAATACCATTGGAAGCCTCGAGAATGCTCCATCAATTTCGTCTCGACGAACGTCTCTATTATTTACTAATTCCGTTCTTTATTTTTCAAACAACCGTGCCGATCTTCGCCGAGATAAAAAACCAATTATACTACTGGGCGCACGGATACACCTGAATTATCATTGACAAACCCTCCGGCGTGCGCAATCTTCATCGGCCGCAAGAACAAGAAGAGACATCAATTACTACCGTTGCGAATCCAAGACGACGATTTTTAAGATTGGGCAACGATTCTCGTTGGACTTTACCCCCGCCCCTCTGCCTCGTACACAGTCACAGAAATCGTTTGAATCTAGGAAGGAAATGCCACGCGTGTTATCGTTCATTCGATGGTAATTAGTTTAATCGGCGAGGTCAATCGCTCCCGGTGATTATCCATCGAAGCTCGGGATGTGGTCCCACCGTTCGTTGTGAATGGAAGGCGTATTATAAGTAAGTACTACCATGAATGAAACTACAGAAACAAGAGGTAAGAAACCGATCGTTTTCCCTTTGTTTTTTCGAATCACCTTTTAAGAAGAGTGAATATTTCCTGGTATTTAAAAATTAATAAATCATACCTAAAGAAAGGGCCGTAATTTTACTATTTCATCTGTATCAATTGTACCAAATTCATTGTTAAAGTATACAAGAACAACTTTAACCCTAAACCCAGGTACCACGACCGGTCAAATGACCGGCTTTGCCGTTCGAATTTCTACCTTTTTGAAGGGTCCGGTAGGTCTGGTGTTAATATTTGAAATGACAGTTACAGGGGACACTGGTATTGCTCGTTGATTTTAATTAATTACCAATTAATATTTCATACTTAATGTATAAAAACAATTGTTATTTAATGGACAAAGATGTTAAACAATATTATGTTCCAACCTGAGACGAATTCTAGGTTAAATAACACATGAAATAATTAAATGAAATTACGCTACTATCTTAAGGTAGCAGTAATTGGGACATCTACCTTATACGGCGAAATTCACTGCCAAACGACGTATACATTCATTGACTTCCTAGGCGGTCTTGAGCATCGAAATTAACTTAGAATCTGGCCGAGGCGACGAGACGCACGGCTCTCTCTCGAGAGATCCGTCAGCGGGATAGGTTGTACATATTTCGTAATGTCAACGCGAAGAAACACGCGGTTGCTGCCAGGAATTGACATAATCGGTGAAAGTAAGTACGTACCCACTACCTTGGCCTTAGGTTACGAGAGTCGCCGCCACGGCTTACGGATAAATGAAGTATACCTACAACGGATCGGCGGAGCTCTGATACGCCATAACGGGGCACACGTATATCTGTGGATCGGCCGGGTCCGTTTAACGCCTTGTCACTTTTACCGGTGCTCCACATACATACTCACACAAACACACACGAGGAACGCGAGCACTCGCCATCAAAGTGGGCTGGCTCGCGCAACAAGACGTTCTTGCACATGCAATTCGCTTCGGGCGACAGCCACCACCACGCTCGTGCAGGCCGTCTGAAAACGAAGGCCAAGGTCAGTATCCACATCCTCATCGCGGACACCCTTCGTTGCTGCGCAAATTGCCCGTGCAGGGCCCGCGGAGTACCCCCAACCGCTTGGAGGTATCGTTTTACTTCCGGTAACATTAACGAGGTCGCGAAGCTTTGGAGAACCGGATGGCGGAAGTTCGACCTGAACGATAACTTCGAGAAGAAATTTTAGGGGAATTTTGGGGTAGGTCTGGTACAAGAATGGAAAATTCCTTTCCTCTAGGTTTGATAGTTCACTGAGCTATGGATGATTTTTCGAAATTGGACGCGAAATTTAATTGGCTTTTTATGAGTTCTAATAATTTTGAAATAGAAATAAGACTCGAAGAAACTTTCGAGATTAAAATTTATTGCATATCGGTAAATTGGTCGTAAGAATAGGAGGATGATATGAATGTTTAAACATTAATCGAGTTATGTAGTCGTCGATGGAGTACAAATATTGTTCGAGATTTTAATCACACTAACAATTCATTTCAGAATTCCTGATCAGAGAGGATATTACAACCGTGGAATAACAGTCTCAAAAAGATCCAAGATTTGTAAATAAAAGCTCTACCAAAAGGCGATCAAACGTCGTCGATCACCTAATGCCTCGGAGCCCTTCCACTTCTACCTAGATAAACAAAGAACAATACCCTCTATCCTCGAAACAATTCGGCCAATAATCCAACAACAACATCGAAACACCGATTGTAAGTTTACTTCAAAACGAATCCAATAAGAAGACTATTTCGAGCGAGTACAAGCGATAACGACCGGTCACAAGACCGCCGAGTAATTTCGTCTCCGCTTAATTTTATCTTGTTCCATGTGATTCCCCCGAAAAAAATCCGTCAGGTCGCAGTAATTCCGTGGCCCGTGGACACGGACGGAAGAATCCATATGACTCCGACGACCTCGCCGATAGCTCCTCCATCTACATGTCTTCCGCTTTCCCGCGCGGAAAAGGGTGCGAACCGACCGACAACGACGACGATCGGTGTACGTATAACGTGGTCCACGCGTGATATCCACGACTGCTAGGCTCTGACGGCAAGTGAGCTAGTAATGCCGTGACCTTGACTCTGGCTAGCCAAGCAGCTGGCTGCTGCACGGCCAGGAATAAAGCCTCGATGCGCGGTTACCATGTTGCGACGCTAATATTAGCGTGCACAGCCGCGTGCACCACGAGTGACCGAGTGACCGACGACGACAACGACGCTCGTGTTCCTGGTGCATCCGTTTTCATTGCTCACAGCTCGCCCCATCCCCCCCCGTGCGTGGTAGACCGTCAATAAAACAACCAAGATCGCCGGTGATTCAATGAACCCTGCTCCATCCCCCTACCCCCTCCGCCGACGCTTATCAGACATCGTACGCGCACGGCAAGCCACCTCTTATCTCTGAACGGATCGGATGAATGGACGATTATTAATTCTCCGTCGATCAAACAAACCGATTCGGCCGTGTTAACATGTAAATAGTGGAAGAATGTCTAGAGAGTTTTCAAAAATAACTATTCAATATTTATATGGTACCCTCACGAGCAAACTCGGCTTCCGCTAGGGGTGAATAGTGGCGTAGAAGAAGGGCTTGCTATCAATTGGTAAATTCAATTCAAACACTGAAGCAAATGTTAAACCGAGTGTTAATTTGTTATAAAGTTCAGTAATTCCCGAGACCAAGTGGTAGGAGGACCTTCTCCCACGCCATATTTTCCCCTAGCGTAGTTTGCTCGTGGGAGTGTATGCATATAGGACACACTGTGCTGAGTATAAAAGCCTTAGTAAACAAAACTCGAAAGGTCAACAGTTTTCGAGATACAAACATTTTTCGTGATCGCCTTATCGGCTTTTATTTGGTCAGAGATGGATTGGACGTGGCGGACCAGTTGCATGACCCCCTCGATCCCCCGATTGAAATTCTTTAGACTGCTTTTGATGGGGAATATTTGAAAAACAAAGTGTATTCTTCCCCCGATAGAGAATCCACTGTGCATGTCGAATAATTCGACAGAGATGTGGAAGTTTCGAGACAGTTCGCGGCTCTGTACGAAGACATCTAGAACACTTTCTCTAAATAACTAAAAACCAGTATTAAGTCGATCATGATGCTAACGTACAAAAATATTTATATCTCAGAAAAAATTGACTTTCGACCTATGTTTACTAAAGCTTCTTTACTCGGTATATTGTGTCCTATGTACCGTATAAATATTGAATGTTTTTTTTTTTGAACACTCTATATATACAGGCTGACAAACGCTGCTGAAAAGCAAAAGCTTGTTACGACCGGTGGTCATATCCGCGCGTCCTTAACACTAAGAATAGTTCCTCGATGAAGCGCTCGAGAGAAGCACCCGACGATCTCAACATGCGTGCGATTCGTTAGATGGTCGCGACGAAGTAGGTACTATACACTTCTTGTGAATGACGTTTTTTCAGTTGAACTGAATGATCGTGGAATAAACCGAATGAAATGTGTTCCAAGCTTGTACGCATCCACTCCGATCAGTGGAATTATTCCGGAGGTCAGAGGGTGAGCTAGCATACAAGAGATTAAATCTGCTAATTATATTCTTTCGTACTGGACGAGAGCCGGCTCGTAGTAAGGCGGGACCAAAACTGGCTCGATCTATTTTTCCACGTGGATCGATGATACGTCGGGAATGATCGCGTCCACGACCACGAATATTTAGCGATAACGGGGTATTCCTCGAACCTTGTTACAGGATCGTTCAAATACAACATATAATGAGATTCGACGTCCGTCAGGAATTTCTCTTCCACCTACATACTATAACTGATCCCCATCTTTTTTCCCGATTCTATGTTTTACTCCCAGAAACCGAGCAATTAACCCGTTAACAATCGAATAAAATCACGATATGTGGCAAAAAGAAATGCCTACTTTCTTATGCGCTAAACTAATTCTATCCGTTATAAAACAAGTTCCACACGTATCTTTTTAATAATACGCCGTGCTTTTAGGATTGTAAACAAATATTATTCCAAAATAAATCCTATTTCCTTACAATTTAATTCAATTTTACAGCAGCTGCACATACTCTATGTTCGACGAGTATACTCGTCATCCCGTTGTTCCAGCGACACAACGTAGATACACATTTTTAAAAAGCGGTACCACAGCTAAGAGGTTAACGGGTCAACTCTATTGTAGTCCCGATACCAAAACCCGACCGAATCATCCGGACAGATTAATAAACAAGCATATATTTACTACACTCGTTGAGTATCGAGTCTGCTCTCGCCGATTATCGTCGCCAGATACGATGTACGCTGCAGACTATCTAAAACGCCACGATCATGAAGTCCGTCTCTCTCTTTTTCTTACCCCGGCGCGGGCGTTTATCGGCGCACGCCGGGATCATGGAAAAATCTCCAAAAGCAGAGTGGCAAAGGCGAAGGTCGAGCGAAATCATCATCGTTCCCTGGCGTTTCGCGCGACGCGATCTCACCAGCCGAAAACGAAGGAGGAAGATATCGCCGTTGGTGGGAGATATCAACGCACAGTGTGTACGACGAAACGAAACGTCGAGGAGGAGAGGAAGAGAAACGTAAGGGTACAAAACCGCGCGATAACCCCCACGCGTGACACTGCCGTTATGGTCGCGTTATTACTGGTACACTGACGCAATTGTATTACGATACGCGTCGCAGGGGGTCCCGAGATCGTTGTTATTGTTGTTTTCCACTTTGAACGTTGCTCTTACCCCCACCGTCCCACATACCCCATCCCTCCTATCTCTATTACGTTCATCCTCTGGTTATCGCATCTTCTATTTTCTAGTTTCGATTCCTTATTTTTGTATAAATATTTTTTCTGTTTTTCTTCACGTAGACCGTTACACGCGTAATCTTCGGGCACCAACGTCAGCGAATCTCTTCCCAGAAACTTTCGATGATGAAACATCAAAGTGTAATTACTCCTCGTTCTCGCTGTGTAACCGGCGGAATTTTGCAAAAAATACCAGTCCAGGAGACTGGTGCCCCGTGATTTCGTTCGACGTTTCCATAATATAGCGAGATCTTGTGTTTCGAAGAATCGATGACGAGTTTTGGAGAAATTCAACGATAATCCGCGGGAGCACCACCAACGAGCGTTACGAAGGTGTATGTGCACGTACGACGATAACGCGCGCGGGCTATGGACGAAAATGCCCCGATAGCCCTATAGCTCCGATAACCCTTTTCCCGGTCGACCGATAACCACAAGCTGAAATAATGAATTTTAATCCGCCCCGCGCGAGGTCATTCTCTTGTCTCGGTGCTTATTTCTGGCGGATACATGGTATGCATCAGAGGTGGGCAAATTCATTATCTAGACAAAGCGTTTCGAATAACGAATAAAAGATAATAAAAAAAAGTACTTCGCACAGTTCGAAACAGTAGCTGCAATACACGATCCTCTAATTCTTTGGAGGCAGCGTACTTTACCAGTGTCAGGTTTAATAACATCACGCGACCTGCTATCGACCCTGTCATTCTTTACTCTACACATGTTGCTTTGCCCCCCTTTTGATCCACATTAGAAAATATTGTAGTCATTTTGGTAGCGTACATTTTCTCCGAACAAGTCATTTCGTACCAGCCACGGAAGTAATATCAAGCGGGTGGGGGCCAGTCAGGGTCCAAGGAATTGGAACACCGAGGGAACAATTTTTTTCGGTATATCTGATGACCAAACGAATTCCACGGTGCACCCCGCCTCTTCCCGCCTCGATTTACCCGCGGCTCCTGTGCGCAGAAGTAGGTTACGGTTCTCGTCGTTTCCTCGTAAAACCCCCTACGTGCATACCCGCGCACCTACTTTTATCAGGCCCACTCGTGCCTACACGTTCCACCGTGTGGGCTCTCGATTGTATACACGAGTCTCGATGTGACGAGTCAGCGGTAACCGAGATTTCGACACGGATACCAAGCAGTATTCCTTGACGTGTATTTGTCTTTCGGCGAATCAAGGTGGATCATTTACAACAAAAGGTAAATCAGACGATCCACGGGCAGCCAATCACGAGGATCAATCTGACGGTAGAAAGCTTGAGTTTTTAAGACGAACTTTCTTCGAATTTCCACAAGGTTACGATGTTTATTGCTTTTAGGATAGATTAATAATTCGTAAAGGAAAGTAGAACGACCGTTCGAAAGTATATAATGTGTACTCGCGAAGACGATCGTTGGAGGACGCTAACTTTGAATCATTATTGCATCACTTTCCACAGTAGACCGCGTGAATCGTTACGTATCAAATTATTCAATGCGTACGTTGCTTCTTTCGCGATGCTAAACGTCTCAGTCTCTCTGTATTTTGGAAGAATATTCGATACGCAATTTTTTTCACTCTCAACCTTTCAGATGGGTAGATCTGAACTCTGCTACGGTCCTTGATTCAACTATAGAACTCCGCAGGTTTGTAGGCGACTTCGAGAGAAGCATCGGACGATCTCTCGTTTTTTCTGATATTCGGTTCTTCAGGGTGAATCCACCCCTTGAAGGTTCATGTGTCTTCAATTTTCCTGTATATCTTGCAAAACTGATAATAGATATGGAAAAACTGTTGAAATAAAAATTTAACAGCATCTAATGCTCTATAAAACTGTGCAATAAAATTAAAAAAAATTTGTTTGTCTATTTATTTATTTTTATTATTTAATTTTATGACACAATGTTATGACAACAATTTTTTTATATCTACCATAGGTTTCATGGTATACAAGAAAATAGGAAGACACATTAACATTTAAGGGGTGCTTTCACCCCGATAAACCAAATATCACCAAAAAGACAAAAACTGCCTGATGCTTCCATTGAGGTTCTCTACAAACCCACAGAGTTTAAAAGAAATCTGAATATTCATGGTACCGACGGTCCCTTTCTAAGTAATTATTCGAGTTCCCGTGAAGAAGCATCGATCACCGTGGGGGAATCGCGATGAAACCGCGATCGGTTGGTCCTTGTCTCCGGTTTTCCACCCACGGTAGCAAGGAATTAACTTCTACCGTAGCGCTACTCACTCTCTCGGGCCGGTGACTGCTCACCTTCACCTCGTCTCTTACTCAACGATCGTGCCGGAGTTCTACCCCCGTTGCGTAATTACCGTCGCGGCGATCATTACCGAGTCGAATCGTCACTCGAGCGGAATAAGTGCGTGTGGCCGGAGCAACGTTAAAATTATTACGGTGTGAACCGTCGAATACGACCGAATCCAGCATATCCGTGGCAAACGTGTTATCAGACGCTGTATAGTTGAGGGATAGCTCTCGATGAAACCGTTCTCCCTGCTGACGGAACAATCGTAATTACATCCTTCGTTGCATGATTCCACTGGGTGAACGGGGTAAACAATCGGGACGAGGCATCTAGAAGATGCAACTAGAGTCGATAATTCATGGTACCGGAGTGAACTCGAAAAATACAGGGTTATTCTGCGATCAGTGGAGAGAAAGGGATTGCACATACACAGAAACAGATCGAGAAGGGTATTATTGAATAAAACTTTCCTTCCTCATCGTTTTGTATCACTGTGGTAAACCCTGTGGAATTGGTACGCAAACATTACGATACATTCATCCCTATCGTGTTAGTTCACTATTCTATTTTGATCACTCTCATTTTCAGTGTATCTGGTTCAGGTTCGATGCCCGACTTAGCGAGTCTCTTTGTGATCCTGAGATCTTTGATGAACCTACTTTGCTGCCTAGAAGCAGGAGACTTAAACGCCCCATAGACGATGCGATTTGTCGTACAACTGATCGGTACAACCTAGGTCGCTTCGACCGTCTGAACGACAATTGCAATATTTGTGGTGCGATCGTACGACTTGTAAACAATACGGTAGGTTAAAAATCTGTTGTCCCGACTGTCTATCCGAAAACCTATGCAACTATGAAAATTTCTCGAAAATGACATAGCGATTCACAAACCTCTCGAGTCTACGATTCAATTACGTTACCCTGCGCGATGCTGTGTCCCACACGAGTGATCATTCTCGCCCGCGGTAACTAATGGATTCGGAATAAATAATTATGTAACAAGATAATTCCGCCATCTGACGGTATTGGAAGCGATAGTTGTCGACAAAACTTTTGGCTTTTTTTTTTCGAAATAACCTCAGATAGCTCACGCGAGTTCCGAGAAGATTATCCCGGCGTAGATACGCGCGGTTTAATTTTAGCGTTTCAAACGGGACGTTTAACGATTCCGCGTGCGACAAAGGAAGGAAACAAGGGGGGGAAAAGCACAGCGCAGTTGTAACGACGGCACGTGTAGGTACCATCAGCCAAGGACCCGATTTCATTTCCTCCCCTTGGTTCTTCTTCTTCTTTTTTTTCCTTTTTTCTCCGTTTCGGTTCTGATAAGAGAAACGTCTTCAGCTTTTCCGTGCGTGTTCAAGTCTGAGGCAAAGCTCGCGTCCTTGCGCGGATTGAACGTTGAACCCCGACGGCTACGTGAACCGCGCGCGCTGGCCCAGCATCTTTTCGTCCCCGCGGCGATCCATGAATCATCGAACCGACTCGGTCACGGAGTCGATGGTCGTATGCAAATGTGACTTTAAATCGCGATTAGTTCTGGTGCGTGTGCGCAGAGGCACACTTACAAGACTGGTGAAAGAAAAAGAGTAAGATTCTTTATAATTCGAGTTAAATTGCAACGAGAAACATGTTTGGCTGGATCACGAAGGAGTCGCTAGAGAAGAAAAATGGTCACGATGACGTAGGTACAAATATTAATATCGCAGAATCAGAAATTTACCACAACACACGACACGACCGAGAAAACATGTTTTGTTCGTGTCGGAGTTCGCGCCAGTGAATCAACACGATCGATTGTTTGGTTTTGTTTGCCAACGATACAGCGTTTTCGAGTTGAATGTTATCGGTTTCCCTTGCGCTCGAACCCGCTGCGTCCACGATTTTTCCGGCGGTCGTATTATGATCGAATGGAAATGACGAAAGACGATCGGCTTCACGAATCGTTCGTGAGTTGGTCTCGGATCGATGGAAACACTGAAGGAAAATCGGTGATCGAGAGAACGGGGCTGCGTGGCGTCGTAGGAGAGACGGTGGAATGAGAGAACGATTTTAACTTATCGAATCTTGCGTCGCACCATCGACCCCGCCGACCCTCAAAACCCGATAAAACACGAGCAGCTTCTCTATTCGTAACGGTCGTATGCGCTCCGTGGCGTCTTATCGAACGTTTTATCCGTTCGTCTTGTAAACCGAACGATCTTTTCGGGGTATGTCGCGATATCTACGAAGTTGCTTGACCCCTTACAGTTGACGAGTTCCTGGGGGAAAGGGTTTTCCCTCGGACGGACATTCTCCAAGATCTCCGTTAGTCTATGAAAATTTTAATATCAAAGGGAGAGGGAAATGATTTTGTGGAACGTAATAGGACACAAATTGTACGACCCAAAGGGTAACAAACTGTGAATTTATTCGAAACATTTACCAAAGGCACTTTTATAAAAAACATTCTTCACAAACTGATACCTAACGCAACCTTAACTAATTAGAGATCTGAACTTTCGTAAGATTTCCTAGATCCGAAGAAGAAATGACAGTCAATTATTGGAAATTCCGTGAGGTCTCGAACTTTCACGAAGAATTTCCGTCCATTTATGATCATCTGACCGGAAGTCTCGTATAGTATATTTAGTGAATCCGTTTGTTCTTAGCTCGCGAGTAGATATCCAGACGGTCATTCGAATCGTATAAAAATATATGTCTAAGCTCCGTTACGTAAATACCTCGGTTATTCGAGTCCCGTTGTCTACCGATTAATTCTGATATCGGTGATATCCACCGCACCAATTCCATCACGGAGAAAAGGAGAAAGAAAATGAGGTAGAACCGGCACATGGACGCAGAGCCGATTCGTAAAGTCCATGCAGCCCGGCCTGAATTATGCATGTATTGCAGAACAAAGATCCGATCAGAATTCGATGGTGTCTCGTGTATAATGCGAGATCATTATCGGTCTCTTATCTGAGATACCGCTTACGCTGGTGCCCCCTGCCCCCTATCGTCGCTCGGCTGCCCACAACGAACTCCGACAATAAACGAAAAAACGATAGAAAAAAGAAGAACCAGATGATAATCACGTCTGACGTAATATCACGGTGATTTCTTTCGAGCAACTGTGACAGTAGACCTCGCATACACTGGAATTCTGTTGCTGTTCATTATTTCAGGGATGAACCAAACTTGGATCGGATTTTCCTCATATATTTAGACCATTAGTCCTGCGATTTCGACCTAGTTTCATGATTACAGTAACTAAAGGATTATTGGGAAATCCTGCCACATAGCAACCTCTGAGCTCACTAGAAGGAACTTTCGATCGTCTTCCATGAGTGTATACCCTAAGTCAGATGATGGATTATTCGACCTACTAGTGTCTTTGGGATATCAGGATGGTTCTGCCCCCCCCCCTCCCCTCGAATCTAGAAAACTGTGTTCATTTTTCAGAATTGGACCGAAGCACAAAAATGACTAGAACCTCCTAACGACTAACAACCTGTACACGCGGCTCGAAGGCGATACACACGGGCTCTCGGTTTCCCGATGCGCTCGTCGTTCTGGAAAAGGGACCGTTCGGTGATGATAACGAGCGCTAGAGAAGAATGGAGGAATGTTATCGTTATCGGCGTTCCGTGGCGGGCAAACATCGACCGCTTTACCAAGAGAATCGCGGAGGAAAATATGCAATTAATATATTATCGTATTTTGGGATAACGTCGCGCGGCGTATGGGTGGTGCGATCCCAGGGCAGACCAATCGCTGCGCACCGCAGAGTGCCTTACCCCTTTACACGTGACCTCTTAATCGCTACGTCATATCGGTGACCCCGCGAGGCAGCAAAATAATACACGACAACGATTATTAAACCAACGCCTTGCCCCGAAACGACGACGACGACGACGATGAGAGAAAGAGAGAGACAGCAGCGTGTTTTCTGCTCTGTCGGTATCGAAATGTGACGTGCCCTCGCTTTTGATTATCTTCACGCTATAAATCACGCGATACGTGGACCGTAGAGTACGCCTCCACGTGGAACGATATGTCAACTAGGCTTGGACTAGTGTACAGAGGACCGAAAGTACCGAAGCTCTTTCTTCTTCACCCTTCTTTTCTTTTTTTACTTCTCAATGATTCCTGAACCTTCTTATCACTCGTGATACGAATAAATCGGTGCTATGTTTCTATAAGTGTGTCGACAAGTAAATGGTATTATAGAACAACAACGGATAGAAATGTTCCCAGGTAGCACATGACGTCTCGAAGACGTCCATTTTACGGCTATTTTCGATCTAAGGCGCCTTTAAGCCGTTCTTAAGGCGTCATTGGGCGTTATGTGCTATCTGGGTTTATGTAGATTGGTACATCCAATAATAAACAGATAAAGTTCCATCGGATATATTATTCTATCGATTGATTGGAACGTGAAAAATAGTATTGTCTACAAGTAACGGACTCCTATGGATAAGAAATTCAGCTTATAAGTTATACTTTAAGGAAAATTTGTTGATTGTGTGAGAAATACAATTCTTGAAGCTGTTAATAAAATGCAAATAGGTCAAAACAAAATCACAGTTGTAGGAAAATAAGGTATGATATACAGGTGTAGGTTTTTTCCTACCTAGTAAATCAAATTTTAATTTGCTTTATGTGACAAATCACTGACACGAATATAGTATGATGCGAGATAAACCAAGCAATACAGGCAGGCGTTATGTATCTTCATGCAAAGAAACAATAAAATAAAGTTGTAGGAAAGGCTTACCCTACTGCTCGCGGTAGTTCGTAATTTTCCGGGAAAGAAGTGTCTCTTTGATTGAATCAGCTGTACATCGTGTTGAAGTACATCCGACGCCATCACACGACGATGTCCTCAACCAAGCAGGATGATATAACTCTGTAATACCGACAAGATTGGTAAACAATTTCAAAACCGTTTGAAATATGTACATACGGTACATACATACATACCTACTACATATGTATGTAGATATCACCACCATCGAGGTTTAAGAATAGTTTTTTCATATTATGGGAGTTGGTGGCCCACCTAAATTGCAGTACCGACACCTTAAAATTTAGTTTAAATAATCTCAAATTAATACAATACCTAGGTATAGGTTAGTCTTCGGTTTCACTGTGTACCAATTAATGTACAATTTACGTATTTCTGATTCAATTTGTGATCTTTGCGACACACCACGAGTTCAATAATTGTTAATTTGTACGTATTAACGGACATTTAATAAGTTATTTTTTTGGATAAGTGACGAATACATATATATTTTTGGCATTATGTTCTTTCAAGTGTTACATTCGTCGTTTAAACTGGAGTG
This sequence comes from Dufourea novaeangliae, assembly GCF_001272555.1. Classification (NCBI taxonomy): domain Eukaryota; kingdom Metazoa; phylum Arthropoda; class Insecta; order Hymenoptera; family Halictidae; genus Dufourea; species Dufourea novaeangliae. The sequence goes on along the minus strand of NW_015374192.1, from coordinate 1,528,335 downwards.
GTGCACATGTTGTTCCCGCCAAATCGTATTACTCGGGGATATACCGCTCTGACCAATCAGCTTCTCGTAATCTCCCGAAGATAGCCGAATGAACCGCTTGGGACCAGCCGAATGTAACCGAAGTGTCATTCGTTTCGGAGAATTTGATGCAGTAAGACGTAGGAGTGCTCGTGCCAAAGTGAGTGTTTGACAATTACTTTTCATCTTTCTTCATGTATATTAATTACTAGTACCTTCATTAGCTCTCTATCGTTACTGTCCTTTAATATTTATCCTATTTAGACTAAATAATCACAAATTAATACAATACCTAGATATCGGTTTAGTCTTCGGTTTCACTGTGTACCAATTAATGTACAATTTACGTATTTCTGATTCAATTTGTAATCTTTGCGACACACCACGAGTTCAATAATTGTTAATTTGTAACGTAACTATTCTTAATGTAGTGTAATTACTTAAAGTTTATGTTTATTTTCTGTTTCAGAGTTTCGGTTTGAAAGTACGCACTACCGTTCTGAGCATCGCTGGCTGCCTTCAAACGGAATTCGGCGGGAAATTGGTGAACTCTGGTAAGTTATTATAATATTTATTATAACAATAAAGTGACACTTCATTACTTATTTTTATATTGTTTTTAACCGTAAGTGAAATAATCGCGATTTCGTGGTTAGTGTTAAGATCAAATGAGAATTTTTTCGAGCATTTTTTTCAATTCATATATTTAGATGAAGCATTCAAAATAGCTTCCTTGAATGTTACAAAATTCAAACTACAATACTTCGAGACATTCAAATTGGAAATGTTTGTGATTTACGTATATCGGTCGTGAAATTGTATTAAAATAGATTATAGATTATTTCTCCTGTCTTTCTATATGAGATTATTGTACTTGCATTTATATATAGTTTTTGGTGTAAATTTGATTAACACAAGCTGCATACTTTATCATGCTTTTTATCGAAAGCATGCATAAATAATGCAACTTTGGTACTTGTAATGATTTTCTGAATATGTAGAAAAGCGGGACAGTATAGTTATGTATTATGCTACAATGTAATTCATAAATATTATAAACTGAATAATTCGTGTTATATTTATCAGTAATAATAATATTCAGTCTAATAAATTTGTCTTGTTTTTTTTTTCAGTTCCTTTAAATGTTGCATCAGTGAACACTAAATCGGATGTCCTAATACGAAGTTCCACCAGCAAAGACTGCATCCACTTCTATCATCGGGTGAGTCTTTGCATGCCTTTTTTATTATTACAGGGCAACTGGGTGTATATATCCTAAATTTGGCGAGTACATTGAATGTGGGTATGCTATCATACCTTCAAATAGTAACATTGATCAATTGTATTTCCTAGCTAGTCTTCTTATAAATAGCATTTTCTATTACTCATACATTTAATAAACATTTTATAATTGGACAAAGCAGTATTAATGCTCTTAATGTTCAATGCCTAGTCTAGATTCCATTGTGTATATGAACCTCTATAGGCAATATATTGAATACATATATGAGGAATGAAACATTAGTGGAGGAATGTGACAACCTCCGACTTCCTCCTTGCACAATAAATCAATGTAATCACACAATGATAATCAAAAATGATATCCAATGAGAATATCATTGAATAGCTTCATCTAATTTCATATTTTATAATTTTCTTAATGACTGCATTCTATTAAATTCATAAGTACCCAATCTTTGTTTTTCAATTTTTCTTAATACAAAGTTGAGTCATTTTTATTGCATATTAAATGAAAAAGAATCAAAGGATATTGGCCTGTTAAAAGAACAGCAACTAATAAATTTTTTCGTCAGCATTTTGAGGATAATTATCCCGTGTGCGCGGGAGTTTTTTCATTAGGTATTTAGTAACTTAATGTAGTGAACGGGAAGCACCTGTCGTATTTTTTAATATTCTCGAGAAAATTTGTTAACATTAAATAGTTAATGTTGCGAATGATAAGTACTCACATTAACAGTGGTACTTTGTTTAGTTTCAGGAATCGTTGTGGGATTAAATTTCTAATTTATCACGTGTTATTATACCCTTTTATACTTACTATATGTAAACATATTCTTTTGAGTGTCCTTTTCACGAATTAAGGTATCATCTAGTTACGGTTCGCTAATTTAAACTTAAGTTAACATCTGAAGATATCTCTTTGTGTGAAGATCATCTGAACATATGTCTCCGCTTGAAGAATATCAGAAGATTTTTATTATTGCGAAGATCACATGGATATTTTTCTTCACGTGACAATCACCAAGAGGCCCGTGCGAACTTAAAAAATAACTCATTTTGTTGCATATGGGTTGACCAACTGGTAGGTGGTGTGAGAGAGGGGGTGGGGGGTCGATGTGTACTCATAGTAGCCTTCTGGCAATAAATCGTAGAAATCGGCATTACGCTTGATGAAGTATTGTAAATATACCAAGCTATTATTATTTCACTTTCCTCGTGAATTCTATACACAGACTTAGTATAAAGGATTGATCCATATACTAAGTCCGTTTACTGATCCCTCTGGATTCTCCGGAGAATTCAGACATCAGTCGTGTTTTGTCTTTGCCTGGCGTAGATGAATAGGTATATTTGGATTGAAAGATATTCGTACTGTAACTGTTAATCGCTTTTCGGGAGTCTAGTGTATATATTTTTATTTGATTTTTTATTTTCATTTAAAATCTCTGTTGAGATTAAGGTCTGCAATACAAGATGATATAATATTTTAATTACATTACATATGCTCATTGAGTAAACTTATAACATTTGTATGTTCATATATATCTACTGTAGGTTACACTTAATAATAGCTTGGACAACAACATGATGAATGGTAACTCTATTGCGATAATCCCCTTCGTTTGAACGTATGTTTCTTCGTTGCGATTAATTTAAGTTGTTGTGTGTGTGTGTGTGTGAGTGTGTTCGATGCGAGTGTACTAAGATTTAAGTTGATTATAACGAGACTAATTGTAAAAGGTTGATAGATGTTGAACTTGTGATTCCGTCTATTTTCCTCGGGTTTCCATTCGCATTGCATCTGCAGCTTTGTAATGAATCGTACGGGAGTTAAACGCGACATTGTATGTATTGCGTCCTGGGTGCCCTGCGTGACGGAGTGACGTGCGCGTACGTGTGTGAGAAATACGTGGGAGCGAGGGATTTTCCCAGTTATTAATTATCGTTGCGGCAATTATCGAACGTATATTAGTCTACTGATATCGTCTGTGGTCTATCTATCCATACATAGTAGTACTACCACCTACCGTTGGGTGTGTCTTATTAATTGGCTAACAGTTTGGATTTTTTGCCATCGATGGCACCACGTGCCATGTTGATCAACCATTTCTCAGTCACGAAACAATCATAACCTGACAATCATTGTGTTGCACGAGGTGTTAGTCGTGATTTTAGTATTTGGTACAATGATGAACGTGTTATAAATTTAAGTGTGAAAATGAGTGGGTCTGAAATTGACGGCGGTCCAACGGCAACTGGACCAGTAGACAATGCATGGTCGTTGAAAATCCCAGCTTTCAAGGCAGAGGATAATCCCCATCGTCTGTTAGAAGAAAGTTCATTTGCGACTTTGTTCCCAAAGTATAGAGAAAAATACTTGAGAGAACATTGGCCGCTTGTCCAAAAAGCTTTAGAAGAGTATGCTGTCAAAGCAGAGTTGGATTTGCTTGAAGGTAGCATGACAGTGAAAACCACAAGGAAAACATGGGATCCCTATATTATTGTTAAAGCACGTGATGTGATCAAGCTGTTGTCTCGATCTGTTCCCTTTGAACAAGCTGTTAGAGTATTACAGGATGACATTGGCTCTGACGTCATAAAAATATCTTCATTAGTGAGAAACAGAGAGAAGTTTGTGAAGAGACGTCAGAGGCTCATTGGACCTAATGGATGTACGTTGAAGTCTATTGAACTGCTGACGAACTGTTATGTACTAGTACAAGGACAAACAGTGGCTGCTTTAGGTCCCTACAAAGGTCTCCAACAAGTGAGACGTATAGTAGAAGACACCATGAAGAATATCCACCCAATTTATAATATTAAAGCATTAATGATCAAAAGAGAGTTAGCCAAAGATCCAAAGCTGCAGAATGAAAACTGGGAGAGGTTTCTTCCAAAGTTCAGTAGCAAGAATGTCAGCAAAAGGAAACAACCTAAGAATAAGAAAGAGAAGAAACCATATACTCCATTCCCACCACCGCAGCAGGAGAGCAAGATAGACAAGATGATTGCATCTGGTGAGTTCTTCTTGAAGGAAGAACAGAAGAGAGCCAAGAGGAAGAGGGAACAAGAAGCCAGACATGAGGAGGCTGAAAAGAAGAGACAGGAACGCAGGGCTCAGGTATTTATACCACCTGAAGAAAAGCCCACAGAACAGAAACAAGAGAAGAATGATATAAATCTGGAAGAATTCAAGAACAAAGTGAAGAAAGGATTGAAGAAACGTAGTGTACAGTCTTAATAATTCTGTTAGACTACAAAAGACTTGCTTGTTGCGAGTAAGTTTTGCAGACTAAGCCCTTATACATGAAGTTTTTAATAACATGAGATATGTTATTTATTCGTGGATACTTTTTATAGGAATTAGTTAGATACGAGCTGTTGGAATGATTCCATTGTTTTATTAAAAAACCTTGTTCCTAGGAGTGCTATAATATTGTTTTCTTAACATAAATGTTTATTTATATATACATAAGTATATACGTAGTGTATATATTTATATATATTTCATCCAGGTTTAGTATAATACATTTGCAAAATACAGAGCCATAAAAATTCAATGTGTACACTATGAAGACAGGTATTTAGACTCTGAAAACGAACGTCCACTGTGTTTGTCAGAATTATTTTATTAGCGGAGAGATGTGAGTTCGTTACAATTTTTATGTAGAGTCAACGTAAAAGAATGAACAAACGGTTCGCGATTGAACACTTTGGAAGGAAAAATGGTCGATTAAGTTCGAGTTATATCATAGAACCGTTGATCGTTAAAGTGTCCGACCGAGGTCTAATTATACCGAGTCTTCAATGCACCAATGTAACAATTGTAACACAAACATCGGATAGTTTGAAAATAGCGAGCATTGAACATTCAACGTTTAATATTAAAAATCACTTTTGCCTCGTATCTGAAACGCGTGTTAATGTAACATACTGTATAAAGCTGGTTCAAAAGTGATGTTCAATGATTTAGAGATATATTCCGCGTGTCAGAACTAAAGATGAAATTTCCATAAGCGTCAAGATCCTTTGAATTCGAGGGTATGATGATTCTATAAACTGAGATATCACTTCTGAATCAGCCTTGTATATAATCCACATCCTTAGAGGCAGCGTCTTAACCGGATATAAAATCAATGAAGAATTCAACGCATAGATTACAATATAGACCGGAAAATATTCGTTTCAATGTACAGCGTACAATAAGGTTCGGATTAGTGTAATGCCTTATTATCATATTAATATTAATCATCTCCATTATAAGTCCTTTCCATCATCCCTGTGGACACTCTATTTCGTCTACTCGCAGTGGATCTCGTTGGCTTTTCTAGAGTAACAGTTCCCTCCTCGGTTTACCAAAGCCCTTCCACTAATCTGAACCTTACTATATTATTCTTATTCTACTCGCGTCGATTGAGTCGTTCGGTCTCTCAGACACACGTGTTCAACGTCGACGTCGATCACTATATATCGTAACGTTATGTTCGAGTCGCTCGTTTATCTTACAGCTTACAGATTCATGGAAGTACGTTTCGTTAGCTTATACTTAGAAGTATCGTAGACACATTATGTACAATCATTACGCGATTAATGGTTGTCTCGTTACTCGCCAAGCGCGCGCGACGAAAGCGGTGAACAGCGAGGTGTTCGCGTTGACGGGGCGGAGAAAGTGCTACTCGGAAACGCCTTAGGACGGGAGAGAAAGAGGGAGGGACAATTAATCGAATACGTAAAAGTATTTACAGCGCATCGATTCGCAAGCCAGGCCTGTTTTGCTCCTCTTAAATCCTATCCGTGGCTCTAAATTACTCTTGGAAGGATTGGATGACACGTTAATATACATGACATAAGTTTCAAAGCAGGATAAAGATAAAAAACACAAAGAATACTGATCATTGAAGAAGTTTCGTTAAAATTTAGCAAAATGATTCGCTTTCGAAGTTTTAAATAGTTTTTAAAATGAAAGTTATTGAAAGAATGATGTTTAAGAAATAATTTACGAGAACAATCTTCGGATTTTGTTGATAAAAGAGTTTTCAATACGACATCGTCTAGAACAGAAAGAATCCTCTAAACAATTCCTTATCATAGAGCTGCGCATGTCCAGGCGATCAGAGGGCGCCTGTGGTATCATACAAAAGCTTATAATATTTAATAGCATAATTCCCATTCATGTATATATGTATAAGTATGTAGTTTCAATGCGAAATGACACAGCGGTAGACCATTTGTCGTCGGGAAAGTGTGAGTGTACAAAAGATCATTTTCCGCCGAGTATTGCTGCGTTAGTCGCATCGTTTCCCGCCTTGCAATCGACACGACGCGTTGCCCATCTAATTACAGATTCACTTAAGTAAGAGAACAAGAGGGGAGACTCTCTTTTTAACGCGTAGAATTCTGTTAATATTGAAACGCGTCGAGTCGCCCGAGCGGGAATACAGCAATCTCCAACTATTCGCACAACCAAGTAAGTGTACAATTTGTTATACAAAAATAAATCTCTTTGTGTGAATCGTGTCGGCCGTTTGATGTGTAGTGTCCGATTCACGCTGCGATTCGTCCGCTCGATCGGAGAGACAATTAACGACGCCGCGGTCGCGTATACACGTTTAACATTCGGGTCAGCTAAAAACAAGATTCGCTACGGTCGGATATCATTTCGAGATCTCGATCGAGGCCGTGACAAATAGGGGAACTGATAAGAAACGGACCATGCGGGCCCCCGTTTCGATCGTCCTCGATTACTAAAACTGCTGAAACGGATACTTCAGCTGCTCGTGAAGTGACTTCACCATCAAACAAGATATTTCGATGCTTGTTCGGCGGTTTCGTTCGTGTTCATTTAGAATGATACGGTATCAGTGTATTTTTCTCAGGCTCCTACTCTCTTCACAATGATATTCGCGTGCAAGTAACCGAACAATGGAAATCCTTTGAGATCATGAACATTAATACGTAAATGCATTTTTCTGAAAGTACATCGGAATGAAAAGGTCTTCGAGATTAGTCACCTTGCCGACGAATCATCGGATTCTAATATATTGTCCATCGTTGTGTTTAAACAACAATATATTAGATATCGTTTAAACCGTAGTCCGTCCAAGAAACATACCGAGTTACGAAGCAATTCCATCCGCGAAAGGGTATTCTCATCGATTCTCATCAATCCTCTTTCGTCTTCCTATCACACAAACAAGTCTATAAATGAAAGCATACTGATATATCTAACAACCTATCGATCTAAATATAAAAAATTCACTCGTATCTCCTATAGTCAGGAATTCAATTCCAAGCTTTCTGGTAATCTCACTCGGGGATACTTGATCCGTGGTACTCAGCCCTCGCATCCTGTTTACCATCGTGATACTCGCGAATGCTCGCGGGAACAGTCTCGTTAAACGCATGAGTATATCTCGGGTGATCACTGTTTCCCAGTGGAGGGAAAATTGGGTTTTAGTCGTGGTCCATTTCAGTGGCGACACGGGACATTCATCGACCGGTTCGATCGAGTCTGTTCGATTTCGGATCGACGAGATCCACGGCGGCCCGGATCAGATCGATCCGGCTTCCGCCGATCAGATACCGCACTCGTTGTGTCTTTCGTGAGTGACGACGACATCGCGATCTTCACGAGCCACCGGCCGTACGCGCGAGCTAGTGATTGTGATTGTAGGGATGCCACCTCTGCGTCTCGGCGTTCGAGTCGCATTTCTCCGCGGTGATGCCCCGCTGCGCGTGGTATCTCGAGTCCATGCACACCGGGATCCTCGAATGACGGATCAGACCGCCCTCCAGGTGCCTCCATTTCTGATTCTCGCTGCCGTCGCAGATTTGCATCAGCAGCGTGGTACCCTTCGCGTAGACCGGCAGGGTCAGGCATAGGTCGTGATGCTTTATCAGACCGTCCTTCGTCAGGCCCCATTCCTGAAGAAATCGATGCGTTAGGTACTTGGACAAGTGACAAGGTATAGGATAATATACATCGCATTATAAAAAGTTCAGCTGATTTAGATAATTCTACACTTGGATTAGTGGAGACTTTTCAATAGTTTCATCGGCTTGCAATATATTTTATTCTACTCGGAGAGAGAGAGAGAGTAAACTTGCTATCCGCTGCACTCTCAGTACAATTTAACTAGACTTCTCGCGAACAGGAATGGATCGTGTCTCGTCCAACATAAATAACCAAGGGATAATGTTTAAAATATACATATTATTTTTATTTCACCCGGGTCACTCTCGTAGCGAAGGGTTAGCCCGTGCTCGGATCCTTTAATTCCACGGGAAATCCTTGCCGTGGTAATTGTAACGTAAAATTGAATACGCGGATTAATACCGGCACGGGGTCAGAACGAGAAGAGATGTTTCCGTCGAAACAAGCGACGCGTACGATTCGACAGTGGGACGGGTTTCCAGGGGGTTTATTTAAGGACACACACGCGTCGGTTGAATAATGAACCCTGGGGTTCGTACTTACTTGGTTACCGCCGGTATCGTGACACGGATAAAGTCCCACGTTCCCGTCTAGTAGATGGCCCATGCTATCCAGGCACGCGGCACCCTGCTTCAGGGATCCGCCGGGGCCGCCCTCGCTGGTCGGTATAACTAATTCGGGATACACGTTTTTCAGATACCAGCTGAAGGGCTTGCAGCGCAATTTCCGCTTCAGCTCCATCCTGTCCTGAATACTAAAACCGGGGGTGGGGGAGGAAGGAACCGGGACGGTACACGTTTTATTAATACCGGTCACGTGCGCTGACGCGCGTTTTAATGAAATCGACTATCGGTATTTCGTCCCGTTCCCGCGCCGTAAATCGAGACTCAGGGCGCGCGCACTCGCGGAAATAAGACGGCCCAGAAATTAGTTCGTGACAAACGATCTCGTGCGGGAGAACGAAACTTCTTTGTTTTCCACTGGATGCTTAATCTTCGGAATGTCGCTTGTAACGCGAACAAATCGAGTCCTCGAAAGTCGAAAAAGTCCCTAAATTTTCCTTGTAACAGCTTCGGTATATGGAAGAAAACACCGATAGTCGAGTAAATTTTTGCAAGTTACAAGTAAATCCTCGAGGAATGTTCGACGGTTCTTCGGCACTGACAGGGAGAGGTCCCCAGGTGGTAGCATTCACTTTTTAAAGAAGTTTGGCAAGTGATAAAGCTTGGAATTCTGAAGCCAACGATATTTGTTCCAGCTGCATGTGGCTATTAGTTTATGAGATATTTCACGTTCAGTGTTCACCTTCGAACACTCCTCGAGAATTTATTCTATGAGGGAAAAGTTGTCGATCTAGAAGAATTTCATCAGCTGTGTTAGTTTCACCCTTAGAGACCACACTCTAGTGCGAATTTCCACCAGGTGAACATTGTTTCGTCTGTAACATTCTATTTGGCTAGCATATAACGGCTTCTTTCAGTTACGATAAAAAAAGTATTTCTCACGTTTGCAATTACTACCATTGAATTTCTGAAACTTCACCCGTAAAGTATATGCTATGATTTCAAGTTTGCTTTAATTCTCTGGGTGTCGTGTTTATGTACGCTCAGGTGGGGTGTGGTTTCTGATGGTTAAGATTTCATCGGTTATGAATATCGCGTTCTCTGGACCGTTGAACGTTACGTAAACGAGAATGTACGTTGCGTATGTGTATCAAAGACACTTACTTTCCATAGGGGATGTTACGAGCCAGCGGCACCGCGTTGTAGTAGAATTGCTTGTAATCGTCCATCCACACCTCGGCCGCTCGTCGTGTGTTTCGGGCGAAAACGTTACCGCTACCCCCAGGGAACGAGTAGGGGTGGCGTTTTCGAAACACGTGACCGACTCGCGAACACGGAATAATCTCCAGGCTGCCGCCGCATTGCCACACCCGGAACGATATCTCTGGAAAAGGAGGTGGAGTGGTTTCGTCGAGTAGACACGAAACGGTACGGATCACGGTACACAGTAGAAGCTCGTTTATTGCAGGTTATTGCCTCGAACAGGATGATTCAATAAGAACTATTATCTAAAATAACTCGTTACCTCTCGATTGTATCAGAAGACGTATTAATGAATTATGTAACATTTTAAGGGAAAAATTTGATTTCTTTATATTTGATTTTTTTACATATCAAGGGGACCTTGAGTTTTTTCGAGGTCAATGCATCTTTTTTTTAATACCACGCTGTTGTCGATGGAATTAAGCGATGTATAACATGATGGTATTTAAAAAAAGATGCATTGACCTTTAAAAAACTGAAAGTCACCTTGATAGCTAAAAGAAAATAAGATTTAGAAAAATCAAGTTGTATCCATCTGATGCGTCCCTTAAAGTGCTACATTCATTACAACGTTTCTTGATACAACTGATAGGTAACGAGTTATTTCAGATAGTCGATCTTATAGACTCATCCAGTATGTGTACCGTAAATATTGATCTGCGAATGAGAAAACTCACCGAGATTCTCACCGCCCCAGACGTCCATCTGGGTGTCGTACTTGCCGAGCTTCTCGAAATACGTTTTATTGATAACGAACAGACCGCCCGCGATCATCGGTGTTCTGATCGCTTGCGTGGGATCCTTTTGCCTGGCTTGCCTCTCCGTCTGGCTCAGATACTCCCACTTGAACACCAGGCTCCAGTCGAAACCACCCCTGAGATCAGCAGACGCTCCTGGAGACGTGATAATTATCAAATTGCAATTTTTTATGAATCGAATGTTGAAACACGTAGTTCACTTTGGTTAGTAACTGACCCTAAATTTACTCGATAAAAGGGTAAGAGAATTTAGAAATTTAGTTGCACAGAGGTAGTGAGTGATGTATAAGAATTTGAGAATAGAGAGTGATGTTTCTCGTGTAAGATTACCATAAAATTATAAAGTACCGATATATTGGAAGGTATCCATGCTGATCACGTCAATAACAGGGCACACGACCCTCGTGGGATCCTCGGCCACCCGTTCCAATAATGGTTCCAGCCAGTCGGCATTGCATTCGCAATGCGAATCCAGGAACGTTAGCACACTTGCGGTTGCCGCGTCCGCGCCTCTCACCCTCGATCTCATTAAGCCTTCCCTCTTTTCGTTCCGTATCACCCGCACCTTGTGTATCCTCGACAGTTCTTCGCCATCCTCGGCTACGGAGGAAAGACAATCAGTATTTTATTCACCTAGGAACAATGTACGTCACAGTTACAGCTCTAAAAAAATAATACGCCTTTGATGTTCCGATAAAATAGAGACACGTCTAAATTAACCTTGTCAGAGGATGATACTAGATGTATTCTCGTGTAATAGTCATCGAGCTTCTATTTCATCGGAGTTACAGCTTTATTCTCGGATAAAATTCAGCTGATCGAGCGTTCGAAGGAATTTCGTACCAGATATATATCACGATCTACTATCTATGAATATTATACTAAACATCGAGTATAGTTATATTTAGAATATCAATAATTAAAGCTTACGATGATCACTGAAGTCGTCCACCAGAATAATTTCCTTGATGAGATGCTCAGGGCTTCTGTTCAATACGCTGAAAGCAAAAAATAGGCACACATATTCTTCCGCACGGTTTTCCTCACGGTAGCGTATCCACGTCGAAAATTAAACAGTTCTAATTTCATCGAGTGCCTTAATCCCATCCAGACGTTCTCTCAAAAAACAACGATCCTCCCTTAAATAAGTTTTCTACTACTCGGCCCCCGCCCTTCCCGTCCACTGAAACTTGCTTACCTTCCCGTTAAGAGAAATTCTTTTCCGGGAGGGAAGTTGCCTCGTGATCTCGTTCGGCTCGCGTTACGTCACACCGCCGGCAAAGTGTTTCAATTAAAGAAGCTCGCGTTCCACAGGGAAATCTCTGATTCCCGTCGCTGCCCCCGTCGAGTGTATATATTATTTTTGGCGATAATTAAATCTTGTAAAGATATACAGTAAATCCTCGATGATTGCTCGAAACCTCCTCGAGGCACTAAACATTAAATATTTCATAAACTAATGGCCGCATGCGGCTGAAACAAATATCATTGGCTTCAGAATTCCAAGCTCTATCGATGTACTAAACCTAATTAAAAAGTGATTGTTACAACCCCTCCTTGTCGGCACCTAGGAGCCTTCGAACACACTCATCTAGGATTTACTGCATTATTTTCGGAAACGATGATAAAGTTATAAATGTCTTCTAACTCGTCGACGAATCATGTATAAGCGTAGATATGATAATTCGGTACACGACGAATCGTGTCTTTCGACACTTTGACTATCCAGACTTGGTGAATGTCTCCCCTGAGGCAACGTGCGCGGTTCGCGAGTATATTCTGATTAATAGCTCCAAATGAAGTTGTTGAGGTTGTATTCCGGTATGTTATTCACCCTTTTCCCAAGACGATCCGAGTGTGATTAATGTTATTAAAAATACCACTCCGATTTCCTGATATCAGATTAATCCAGCTCACTGACGCGCGACCAGCGAATATTCGACGAATTGCCATACGAATTACGTACCCGTGGGATTCTCGATTTTTTTTTCTCGCAGGCAATATCGTTATCTCGTGGGTCGAGGGAGGCGGGATCACGACGCATCACAACATCCTTCCGCGTTCTCACGCGACCCTTCCATATATCGCGCGTGATTTATCACCATCAAACCTGAAGCGATTATAATACGCGGGAGCGAGTAATGGCCGGTTGGAAGGGCGGGGAACGATGGAACGACGATTAGAAAATTCCATTGGGTCCTAGGGTGCCCTCCCCCTTCCGCTTCTGACCCAGGCATCGAGAATTTTCTCGCGTTTTCCCGCCGCATCGTCCGAGGCGATGCGCATCCCCGCGATCGCACCCCGCCACCACTTCCGCACGTACGCGCGGGAATTTATCCACTCGCGATTACTCGCTTCCCGTTTCCGGCAACGAGGAAATATTAATCTCGTTTCGCTGAATTCGACGTTTTTCCATTTTCACGGGGAACGTGAACGCGACCAGCTGTAAACTGCATCCCAGGCCGCCCTCCCTCACCCCCTTTTTTCGCTCTTTATTATTCGAACGGTGTTGCGATCGCGCGGACGGTAGCCGAGTTGAACGAAGGATTTCGATGATAAATTTAGGTAATTTAACAGAGGGTGGAGGGGTGTAATTTACCTCACGACGGTCCGGAGTAACGTCGATCGAGCCTCGTTGTGGAACGTGATTATCACCGAGGTTGGGGGTAGGTCCCTCCTCCATTGCTTCATTCGACACCTGGAAGAAAGAGAAACGAAATTTTTTCATGTCAGAATATTTTATGGGATTCGCTTATTAGTCGAGAAATTAATCGTTTGCATTCTGTACATTTTTGGCGCTTGTAAGTAGCCTATTCAAGGGGTTTTAGGCGATATTTTGTAAATCACAGTACTTTGGAGAAAATGTAACAGTTTTTCGAAAAATCATTTTTCATTCAAGCGTTTGGCGGTTGCACTTGCAAACTGCACAATGAATTTCACTAAAATTCTGAACGGTTATATTCGTAATGTTTACAAAACAATAATAGCAGGTAGGGAATATACGTACGGAACTTATTAAAGTAACGGTATTATAATGTGTTGACAGTATACAGCTAAGTAGTTGGAGTAGGTCACTTTTATTTGTTGTGCCAGCCACGTTAGAGCGCCAAGGGTTAATAAATTTGAGAAATAAAAGGAAAAATTGATTTCCATAGGTTCTTCAAAAATTTCAATAACAGTCAAGGATACTTTCGTAAAGAAGCAATCACCAGTTATATGTATTAGATCAAATGGCAATGTCCTGTAATTCGATATAAATTAGTAACGAATTCCATTAAAATCTTAAGACAGTACCGTAAAGTAGGAAGCAGGTAACGATCCCAGGGAAACAAAACGAGATACCTCGCATCGAACGAACAACGTTGAAGTCGAAATTAAAAAAAGAATCAAGGAAGGAATACCCGTGACGATGAAAGGATACAAAAAAAAGAAGCGTCTTCTGAAATGGGAGAGGTCTGATACCTTAATTAGGTAAGGGAGCCTAGAATCGAGATTCACGTAATGAGCTTTCCAGTGAAACATCAGACGACGATAATTAGGTCATCAACTCGTCGCAAGATCGATAGATGCTTCATCGGGTTTCTTCCCCGGCGTTATCTGTCGCAACGTTTATTAATATGCTTATCGCTACTATTATAACGTAACGTTTTATCTTTCTTTACCTATCGGGTCCAAATAACAATAAACAGTGCGTTAACTTTACCATTAAAAAAAGAAAATCAACGTTCTCGAAGGACTCAGAAAACAATACATCCGATAAAGAGGTAGTACATACTCGAATTCTGTCACAAAGGAACGTTTAAGAATGATACAAGCTACCATTACATTTTCATTCGACGCAGTCCACGCGACGTTTACGGATGAAACACTCTCTGAAGGGGTTGAGAGACGGCCGGGGTCAACGAAAAGCAAATAGAACGAGGAAGAAAAAGGGGCGGAGGTGTGGGGAGGACGATCGTTTTGGCGCGGCACGCCGACACGAGGGGGTACATAAATGCGACTAGACGGCCAGAACGATCCCAATATGTCAGTCCTACTTTCCCCGAGATAAACTCGAGGAACGTGTACGGAATGCGTCCGCGGGTGTACGGTTGCGCTTTCGAGCGTCCACTCCGACGGTCGAGATTGTAAAAGTTCACTGATGAGATTATCGATCGCGTGGAATTATTACCGCTCGAGGGTGCACCGACACGGAAAATTTACCACTTTCCCGCGGTGCACGGTTTTGTACCTGTTCTCCACCCCCACCACCCGACGGTTTCTCGCGATATTACGAACTTCCGCGGCAGTTCGACCGCAACACTCAGCCACTTTATATTGACGAAAATTATTGGGAGGTGGGTGAAAGTTACGCGGTGGCGACGGTGTATTAATAACGTAAAAACCAAAGAAGGGTGGGTTGGCGTCGAGGGTGCAGGAGACCGGAGGGAACAAGGCTTTAAGACGCGAAGGAAAGGCGATAGACTTGCAAAAGGTTAGAGGGACGTATGTACTATATTGGGTGGTAACGAAAATGTTACACGATGGAAAGGGGATGTTCATCTTTATCTAGTTACTTGACACATTAGATCGTTGGAAACATTATTTCAAAGGCAATCATTCTCTTCAAAAAAATTCTAAAAAAATATATAAAAAAGAGACAATGAATAACATATAAAATATAGGTGAATATTGCAAGACACATTCTACTTTAGTATGTCGACTTAGAAATGGGAGCGTCACGCATATGTGACCCCCGGTAGCGAGTATTAATTTCTATAAAATCAGATAGATTATACGATAAAAAGTATTAACGACAAACTCATTAGCAACAGTGCATTCGATGCACTCGTAATATTATACACCCTGACACCGATGTCATTTAAATTGGAAACCAGGCTCCGAAACGAAATCATTGATTTCACCATTTCCAGCTGTGCCCGCTAATGACAGTACCCTATACCACTTTCGTCCGTTCGAATACACGGTCCTCTCTCTTTCCCCATCCGTTTCTATCGCGCGGCAACACGCAAAACGTTTCAAGAGCTTATTGTTACGTGATTCGCGACAAAGCAACGGCGGGGCGTCGGTAGATTCGAAGTAATTTTATCGGGCTGAGTGTCTGACCTTTCCTCTATTTTCGTCGTGTCGTCCGTGCAAGAACAGGATCGATCAACTAATTCGAGGGACTATAATTTCAGATTAAAGCAACGAACATGAGTGAGTGTCGTGGGGATGGTGGAGGCTGGGGAGGGGGGGGGGATCATATTTGCCGGCGACGAAATTGCAAACGAGCCTTAAAGCGAGCCAGACGGGACGGATCATCCGGACGGTTTAATTCGAAACTTCAATTTCGACGCTGGGTCCCAGCGTTAAAGTGGATAACACCGGCCCGATCGAACTCACGGGGAGAACACACGCATACACGGGACAGAGTCGCGAGAGCATATTTAACGAGACGGGAAATATCGCGAACGGGACGCGCGAATCGTTACGCGGATACGCGAGCACTTCTCGCTCGCCCGCTATTGTAATGATCGGAACAATTCGCATCGCTGTACAGTGGATGGTACGTTTAATCGACATACGAATTTTGTTCGCACGAAATGCTGCATGTACAATTTTCGGTAGGGACCGGAGGACTCTGTCGTTCATACATCCATATTTTAACGATGAAACGTAGAATTTTCATCGTAGAATCTCGTGGACGTAATAGAGGTGATTTAAAGAAATTTTTCTTTCGACTTTCGATTTTTTTTTTCGTTTAATATCAGCGTTTTTTTTTCTCGACAGGAATCCTCTCTTAAAGTCAGACCACAAGATGTATGAATTTTTAGTTACCGCTACAGAGAGGCACCCCGATTAGACGTCTCCACGTTTTCATTCCATTCAGGAATATCCTCTTTTAGTCGCCTACGAGTCGTTATAAGAAGGGTACCATATTTCACGAAATGGTTCGATGCAGGAGGTCGTTAGAGGTCTCGAAAAGGGGGAACGTGTACTCCGTTACGGACGGATTACCGTTCAGTCGCGGGAACGTCAACTTCAATTTCAATTTTCATTTTCGTTACATCGAGAGGGAACCCAGAGCCCAGGTTACAGTTCCATCTCGTCGGCGGCGGAAGCTCCGGCGGATTTATTTTCTGAGCCCTTTTGCCGGCCCGCGAACGAACGTAATACCCCCCGCTCCGTGTCGCGGTTCTTAGAGAGAAATTTATGAAATTTCAGTCGCCGGTCGGATCCTCGGTAATTTTTTATTTCCGAAATGGGGATCGTAAACCATGAGGGGATAGAAACTTCTCGATATAAATCTCCTCAAAACAATGGAAACTATAGGAAATTCCTGGTTTTTCGAAAAATTTGTTTTTTCACCCCACGACACTTCCTGTTTCGCAAAAATCTTCGAGTATACTTTTACCTGTTCTCCATTCGCTTCCACTATACTTCTCACCGATTCTATTTTCAACTGAGCATTATTTCTCCGATCGAAGAGACGAGGAATGCACCGGATATTGGTATTGTCTATTCCTTCGGAGTCAGGGAGAAAGAGATCCATTTCGGGAGCGATACTTCTCACGGAGGAAACGAAATAATACGTGTTCTCGATCCGATGGAACAGAGACGGGGCCACGAAGTGGCGGCCCGATTGAAAAGGTTATTGTGTCCTATTGGATTTATACGAACTTTCAGTAACGATAATCGACGATCTATCCCCGGAACGATGATACCGGTGGGGTTCGATCGTGCCGGCTCGATTAATCGCGTGACAATGCATTTGTAACTGACGCGAGACGGGAAGAGTAATTTCGAATCGAACCGGCCGATTTCGATTTCCGGTGGATACATCGGTGGGGTAGGAGCGAAACGATGTAAATGAACGAGCTCGGGGCCACTTGGGCTGATAATTGAACATTTAATTAATCACACGGGGGGGTACGCGGTACGGGCCATCGAACAACAGGACGATCCGCCATTGTCCGGCTAATTACGAAAAACCCTGGGTTATTTGTCGGCTGGACGAGCAACGTTGCAACGTTGTTGCTTCGATTCTGAGCGACCGGGCTGCGAATGTTGATCATCCGGTATTTGTAGTCTGGGGTGGTGGACAATTGGACGTGTATTTTCAGTGATATTCGTATGGAAGTTTCGAGAAAACTCGGGTCACCTGAGATTTTTGGAACATTAAAAAATGCTCCGAAATAAGGAGATACTAATACTTCAATGATTGGTAGAACTATTATTTAACTGAACTATCGATTTTCAAATAGCCTGTATTTACCGATATTTCGGTCACTCGATTAGTTGACGATTCTGTTGTTCTTGAAAGGTATCGAAAACAGAGTTGTTCCAGTCCTGAATCATCCTGTATTTGCGAACGATTAGCATAGCATATCTCGACAATGGGGCCGGTGTATCGGCGGTGAATTCGCGAGCGTATCGAGGACACGAATTTTCCAGGTATTGGAATCGATGTTCTTCTTAATAAACGGTGCGCTGGATGAGTCATTCGCTGATTCACGGCGACAACAATACCGAAAAGCCGGATCGATATACCGCGACCGACATCCTTTCCATTCACGATGATTATTTCTTGCGTTCTCCTGTCCCACTAAAAATCGTCCTTCTTGCTTCGTTCCTCGCTACCGCAGTCGGAATTCCAGCTATCCGGGACGATAGTAAAAAAAAAATCACAACATACCATTCCTAAAGACGAATTCCGCAAAACAAGAGGAACTTGAATAACAAAAAATAAAAAGGAAAAAAGGAAACAGAATCAATTTGCACAGATTTACAATCGAAATCGCGCGTTCCTGGCGAGTCGGACCGTTATATTTCGGGGAATTCCCATACGGATTCGTGGAACGGAGAAATCGTCGAAAGTGCTTTCCAAAAATACTACCATATTTTTATACAATTTTTACGTTCTCTCGAGGTTGCGTCGATGCTCGAATCCATCATTCAAGAAACACCTGCGTCGATACAGATTTTTCCACGAACGAATCCTTTTCCACGACGTGAATATGCAAGGATATCTCACTTTTCTAATATCTCAGGTACGAATACGTACATATACATATATATTTTTCTCGATGGTTTTCATCGATTCCGGGGCGGCTGGACCGACCCCGCGTTGGCCGAGGTAGAGCCACTTTTCCTCGGAATAAGAGTGTGGCAGGTGCTTTAGCCCCCAGCGGGGGCGGTAAATTTCCTGGATTTTATCGGCGAAAATTTAGAGACACCATAAAACCACGCTCGCGCGCGCGTCGAACGAAGACGCATGTTTATGTGTATGGATATTTCCGGATATCCTTTCGCGTCCGGGGGTGGGATAAAATATGCGAACGCCCGGCATTGTCGTTAGCCGAGGATTTTACGGTCCCGTAAAGTTTATACAAAAAAAAAAAAAAGAGAAAGAAAAAGGGAGGGACAGTACCGCTCTGTTTTAATAACCGACAGTTCGGAAACTCTTAAAGAGGAGACCGCGCCTCGACGATAATGAAAAAGAAACGAAGGGACCCGGCTTTTAATGTTCGAATCAATCCTGAAATAAACGTGTATACGCGTCGAGATGAAAGCAACACGTCCACCATGCTTCAACTACCGGTGGAATTTAATTTAGAAATATTTTTCCGGGCTTTAATATAGAACTGTTTAATTCAGAGCTAGATGGAATGTGTTGTATTTTATTTTGATTACGCCAGCAACGAGAAATAGCCTCGTGTTCCATTGCACGCCTTTACTTCGCTGTTCTCGAGTGACCGCAATTTCTATTTCGTTTTCTTATCACGATCGTAACCCGTACAATCCCTACTTATTCTTGAATGTACATTCAAGGTATTCATGGAAAAATTTATACGAATTTCAGTTAAAGTTCACGATGAATGTTACCAAAATCGGAACAAACGAGAATTCAGGTGAAGTTTTTATCGAACTTCCAACTTCGTAACTCAGCATGTTCAATGTGAAATTTTGAAGTTTCGGGTATTGATGTTCACATTCTTCATGTATTTCTCCGGGTGACTGGCGGCGCAATTAAAATGGGTTCCCGTCAGGCAATCAAGGGGAGGATCCGTTGTGGAGTAGATCTTCCAGTTCATCGAGAAATAATCCACTCAGGGGGCCGTCTCCATAAAAAATTCATCGCAGATATCGGGGGCGGCTTTTCTGCGGTCTTGGGTCGTGGCATGGGCCACTAATTCCTGGGAATCGATCGTTCACCGAATTTGGACCCGTTTCGGCCGGGCGAATGCCCGGTTGCATCCGGTGGCGATCCACGCGCTTTAATTAATTTCCCCTTTGCGTCGCGGGTCGAACGTAAACGACATTGGCGTGACTATTTCAATTTACATCGGTCAGCCCCACCTAATTATTTCATCGGAGCGGCGGAATAGAACCGCGGCGAAAACCCCGGCGACCTGATCCGCGTAACTGAATTACACTTCCGTGAACACTGAGCCCGAGAGAGCTTCCAAAGTGTCCTGAGACAGGGGCTGTGAGATTGGTGATCGGAGGAGACTTTCCTTTGTCACTTTAAGTCCAGTTAACCATTTTATTCCCACTGTTGACATACGGCTACGTATTTTAATAATATATACGACATTATTCTCATCACTGGGGGTATCCCCCTCTGAAATCAATCAAATCAAAGTAAACAGAAGCTAACCAGAGGCTAGGCTTTCGGTAAAAGACAAATTTATGAGGGCTGAAAGACCACGACATAAAGCTCGGTTTGTTTCGGTACAGATGCATGTCTTCTCCACGTTGTAAATTGACGAAAGTTTATAATTATCCTTAGTGTTACTGGTCCTTGATGTTAATCATCGAAAGTATGGAATTAAATTGTTATAATGGTCGACTTGCCCTCGACGGTAAAAAAAAGGACAGTGAATACCTTTCGATTCATGGTCTTCCTTCCTACAATCGCAAAGAAACTTCCAATTCCTTATAATTGAAAAATCCCCGTCTTTTGTCAGATTTACCATGATTCCTTCCCAAAAGACTCATCTCAACATAATCGATTCCCGGGGCGGACCCCTCCATATTCATCGAATAAATTCCGCCACGGTCATCGGACACCGACAAACGCGCCTGTCCTTCACGGGAAACAATAACGCGTTTCATTATCCAGTCGCACGACAACAAAACCCAGGCACATGGAACCGATCCGGAAGGACAACGAAATTTCACGATGGTAGGATCCGTTGCATAAAACAACTGTAGCAGCCTGTGGCGCATTCTATCCGGATGCGGATGACTAATTAACGAAAGGGTTTTAACCCGGAGGAACAGGCAGTGCGGCGGCCGGGCTGGGAACGCCGCGTTCGGTTAATGAACCTGCGGCTAGGCGGCATCGGGGGATCTCTCTCTCTTGGTTCACCGAATTGGCCGGCGAAACTATGCGAGTCATCCCTAAAGCTGTCCATTCGGACGGCCCGGGATCATTATTCAAGTCCTCTTCCGCGAGGTGGAGGGGCGATAGTGGACCGAAGGATCCGGCGAGAGGAAACAGAAGTGGTTATTGGAGTGGACAGCGTGTGGAAACGGAGGGTGTCGGGCGAGAAACGACAAAAGAAGGGGGTGTGGCAGGGGAACGAGGAGAGAAGAAGGTGAAAATGAAATACGGAGGGATGAAAGGAAACGAGAAACGACAGAAATAGATGGATCTTTATTACGCCGTGGGTGCAAAAGGTATTGTGGCCCGCTGCTGCTGCAGCTTTAGATACGATGAAGGTAAATCGAGGATGCTATCGAAACTCTGGTATAAAATGGGTGAAACAGGGGCGGGTTGATGCCGCGGAGATGGATGAAACGCCGCGGAAAATGTGAAATAGGGTGTACACGCCGGTGATGTTCGTTAGTCTGGGGATTACGATGGGAGGAAATGCACGGGTGTTGTGGTTCCGGATGGCTTTTACTCGACGAACTGGAATCGTCTGTAGAACGTAGGTATGTAATGAGTTCCAAGTCCTGGGGAGAATTTTGCACTACGCCCAGGCCAAAAATCTGTACGCAATTTTTAGCTGCTTACGACTATCTAAGTATACAATAGACATTTTCGTTCGTTGCATATTTCGGGGCAGTAGAGTGACGAATTTCCAGGATTAGGATGCAATAAACGAGGGCCAAGAACTGAGGTAAATTATATTTCAGAAACAGTTGACCTTTCGATCTATGTTTATTCAGCCTTTTCTATTCGGTACAGTGTGTCCTATTTACCATAATAAATATTGATTGGTTATTTTTGAACACTCTGTATATACCACACTTACTGTGATGAAAAATATGTTAGTCAAACGCACACTGTACACATTCTGTTCTTGTAGTGTGAGAAATAATTGTGAGCTAGAGGCGTTCCTAAGGTGCAGTAAACTAGCCGACATTAAACGAGTTTCTACTGCAAAGGCGCGACTCTCTTGAGGAATCATTGAACTTTTCAGACACGGAATTCGACGTTTAACCGTCGAAAGGGTCGAAATTTCTCTTAAATTCCACGATTGTCGCAATTTAACGGTATTGATTCCCCACTCGTCGCATTTCGGGTGCCAACGAGATTTTTCTCATCGATCGGTAAAAAGGAGCGAGAAAGAGAGGACAAGGCGAGAAGTTGAATAAATGGGGAGATGCGGGAGAATCAGGGAAACGCGGAGAAACAGAAAGACACGCTTGTCAGACGCGGGTTTTGCATTTGTTCGTGAAACGAACCCTAGAACTTTCCTCGTTCTGGCCGCCTCGGAAACAGCCACTTAAGCTAACGCGGGGATCAGCCAGACGATCCACGGAGGATCAACACGAACCCAACTTTCCAAACGGGAACAAATACTCGGGGTGCATTATACGGGGAGGCTGCGGTCGTCGTTGCGACACGTTAATGTCCGCCGTGTGTCCCGAGGATCATTGTTACCGAGACTTCTTTTGTTGCGCGGTTAAAGAGTGGAATTTGCTCGACGGAGATCTTTCTCACAAGCAGCATACAGTTTCGCGTCGAGAAACAGAGGATCGTCTGACGAAAAATCGCCACACGATCTGAATATCGTTGATGTTAATAAACATCCATCGAATGTCCAATCAAACTCTCCTGAAAGATTGTTTCTCATCCACATCAACTCTGAAGTGTGGAATCTCTACCGATTCAAAAGTCATATAACAGTAAAATGAATATTAATTATTTATCCGACGCCACACCTGCGTTTAAAAGACAGCGTCGAGGAAGTGTCTATCTGTAGCCGAATCGGATCGGTCTGGACAGTTTTAACGGGTTTCTCAGTTTCAAACGCTCGATCATCATCCTGTAATCGTTTCCCAATCGACCAGAACCGCCCATTCATTCCGGTGGCGGAAACAAAAGGAATGATTCCGCGTCGGTGACGTATCGCTCGACATAAATGCAGTTTCGTTTCGCCTCCGGGGCACTCTCGTTTTCTTTTCTTTTTTTTCTTTCGTTTCGTCTCTCTCGACCCGGTCAGGAAACCACCGTCTGTATTTCTTACACCGGAGGGATCGAAGTCGAGGCATTAGCGACAGGACAAATCGATGGATTAAGGTCGACTACTCGCACACGATGGTTCACGGGGCTACGGAGTCCTCGTTCGAGGTCTTCGTTTCTCCTCCTCCTCCTCCTCTGATGTTCGTCCTGAAAACACGTTTCTCCGCCGGTCCCTCTAATTACTGACTACCTGTGATTCACCTTTGAATTCGTATTAAGCTTCTTCGTCAAACGAAGTTTGAATTCCTATCATTAATGCAGTTGGTCATTACAGTTTTCTTCCAATTACGTATTTCTAGCGAAAAATTGAAAGCAGTCGTTTAATCGAAGAATAGATATAAGAAAATCCTAAAAGTAGACAATTCTTTTAATTTATTCTTAAGCAATTTAACAGAATCAATTTTTATTTTATTATACCTGTGCTTTAATTGTCTTCATATGCAAGAGAATAGTTTTGAATTACAAATTCTATAGAACAGTGAAACTAAATGTGCTATTGTTACGGTTTCATATATTCGGTACTGTTTCCTAAATATATTCGTCAATCGTCTTTCGTCTGAAAACGAGTATGTATAATATTTCGATGAACAGTGCGCGCTCACAACAGAGCCGCTGACACCCAATTAAAGCGAAAATTGCGTTTCGAAATTAATTAACGCGTCGGCCCTCCCGTTTATTTTTAAGTGTCTTTCTTGCCTTGCGCCCGCGGAAGTGTAGGAAAATAATGAGAGAGGGACAAAAGGCTGTCGCGACCGCATTGTTGGTCGTAGCGAAACGACGGACGTATAAAGGGAAACCGGAAACGATGTCGATACCGTGTGTGTGTGTGTGCGCCAGTCTGCTCTGTGCACTTTTCACGGGCTGGTTTTTGACGGGTTACGGATTGTTAGAAACGGGAGAAAAAATCGTGATTGATCCGGTTTGAGCCGTGTTGCCAGTCTTTTTTTTCGCTTTCGCTGACGGTTCTGTCATTTTTTTCAATTATGTTTCAAAGGTTTTGCAGAATACCGTAGTTCCCGATACCAGACACGCAGAGATTGCTATTAATGCATATCGATGAAATTCAATGACATACCAGAAGGGAATACGTGTACCCGAGTTCAATAATTTAAAAGAAGAAAATAATCAAAATGTTGAATGGCATTATTTAATATTTAATAGTCCGATGAATATTTTGTTACCTTCTTCAGGAGCTCCAACTTTCGTAACCACCAGATTTTAATTACCGAATGAACGTCTACATATTTATGTATTCACGTGTATACGTTATCTGTAGACTGTTATGCAAATATAGAGTTTTCCAGAGATTGGGGACAAATAGAAATTCTTGTTAAATAGAATTCTAGTTCCAAATAAATTGAAAACTACTTGAAACTTTCTCAAACTGTTAACTCTACTGAATTCTATACGATACCTTATGCTATAAATGCCTGAAATCCGCAGTCTTAGTCATCTGTATACGAACGGTGCAATCATAGATACGTAGAATATTAATTCCTAACGTAAGCCATTGATTAAACAATATTGTAGTAAGTACAGCGATAGAGATCGTATATTTCCCATGTCTTCCAAAACAGAAAGGTTTCCCTCATCAGAAGTTTGCACGGAGATGCATCCAGCAACGGACCCGTCAACGCAGTCGAATAAACATCCACCAGAACTTTCCCAACAAATACTTCCGGCTAACTTCATTCCGCGGGGCTCTCCAAACTGAAGCTTGCTGGTTTCCGACAACCTCACGGCGCATAGATTCTCATTTGCTTCGGTAAATTGCTTTTGGAACCCGGTCACATCGGTTTCATTAAAATCGACGGTACGTATGTACCTCCCAAACAGACTTCCTGCAGATCTTCGGGGCCGAGCGAAATTACGAGAGCTCGATAGGCTTCCACGACGTTTCTTGCTATTGAACTGTGCGCATCGATGCCCATCAAAACTTTTCTCTTACGTTTCGCCGCGGCTGAATGCGTGTGTCCTCTAGCAGGTGCCACGCTACTACCCTTTCCCTTCCGAACGCGACGCCGTCGCCATATTGATTCACCCGACACCGCATAAACAGCCTCCCCCGAAACAAGAACTCGCGTGGGTAAGTGCGCCTCCCAGCCGTCGAAATCGAATTACATATTCGCAGTTTCCCGACGGAAACGACCCTATCCCCCCCCTCCCGCCCCTTTTTCCTATACGTTCGCGGAAAAGTTCGTCGACTGTAGAAGAGGGGGTGAAAACGGCCGACCGCTCTTGCACGAGGGAAAAACGGATACACAAGTTACTTCCGAACGAACAGAGCTGTTTCTTACGTGGGAAATTCGAACTCTAGAGGAAAATCTTCGAATGGCAGATATATCTGAAACGTGTTCTGTTGGATTATTCGATAATCGAAGGAGTAATGGTTTTCATTTGAAAAATGAAGAGGGAAAATTCACGTCTTTGGTACCATTTGGAATATTAGGATCAGGGTAAATTTCGACTCGATGAGGTAATGTTTCTTATTTGAAATTATTTCCCGTATTTTGGAAAGTCTGTAGATAGAGAATCGGTTGCTCTTGATGGAACCAAGAATCCCGGGACGAAATTATTTTCCCATCAACATCTGCGCCCGCGACGGCAAACTGTCTTATCGCGTTATTACTTAGCGATAAGCAGAACGCTTTAAGGGAGAAGTTACCGCGGATTATCCTCTATATATTCACGATGTTATGCAAATTACCGAAACCTCTCGGCGAACTCCGAGAGCGGAGCTTTCCTCTCCTATTTACGCGTGTCTGCACTTGTGTGTTACTGCGCTGGGTGTAATTGTCTTTCGGGGCTGTTCGGGTGCCGTTTTCGCGTCCTTGTATCCCATTGGACGACTTGAAAAACTACTTGACATTACATTTCGTGTTTACCGCTGATTTTATCCAGCTTACATTAACCACAGAGCTTCATTCAGTAATATAAAATTGGAGTTTATAATTAACGACGCCCGAAACATTATTCCAGAAAAACATTTAATTGAAACAACCGTTGTCGCGTTCATAATAATTATTTTACCTAGCGTCGATGAATGTATTTCGATCGGACAATACAGTGTGCCCATTGAAAATTTAATTACTCGGTTGCAACAAACGTGAATTGTTGCGATCGCACAAAAGAGTCGAAGCTATTAATGTTTCTCAAATATTTATGCCATTCGCCGTGACATTCTCCACTTAAATTCACGATTTCGCAAATATTTTTGTTCCTGGAATATTTCCATGACCGAAACGGTGGGTGACTCGTTAAACCGGTGCCAGTGAATAAGGAAGAACCGTGAAGAGGAGACGAGAGATAAATGGAATGCGAGTCGAGCCAGCCGATTTTTGGTCATATCCAAGGCCACGTCATGAATGCGGGAACCGAGCCGGAGCAGCGCGTAAATTATAGACACATTACTTTCGCGACAAGAGTGCTACCCGAGTACCGCCCCCTTTTTCTTCCCTTCACCACCCCTCAGCACCCTCTTTATTTCAAGCGTATATTTCGCGAACGCCGACGTTGCGAGGGCGATTCTTTTGTTTATTGCGGCGTGCAACGACAACGAGCTGCCTCCGCTAAGCGAGATCGTAACTACGGCTGGCTTTGGCCAGCTTAAAATTGCTTTACCCCCTTGCCTCTAAAGATAAATCGGGATCTTTGGCCCTGGTATGGCCGTTCGAAAACGTCTGTCTTGGGAATCGTGCACCTAGGGGCAGTCGAGGGGCTATCGTTTGAAATTAAATTGATTAATCAGTGGCGAAAAGTTCACGATTTTATCCTGAAAAGAGATTCGTTTCCCAGTTTCGCGCAGTTTCTGGCATCGATTCCATCTCATCCCCCCCCCCCCCTAAGTGTCGCCGCGAGGAAATTAATGAAACTGGTCTCGAGACGTCTTTTCTCCTGATTACGCCGCTGACCCGACTGGAAAATAAGCGGCAGGATTTTTGTGAGAAATACGAGTTTGGGCAGAATACCTTTTTCCCGCTATGGATTATAAGCATTCTGGGAGTGGAGAATTTTAATAGCGTGACGTGTGTATGCAAATAATTCTATGATCGGAAACGTTTGTCTTTAATGTAAGAGGTGTTCTGAAAATAGATTCGAGCGTTCCACTTTATTCAAAGAAACGAGTCACATTGAAAAGTTAAAATAATTAAAAGTAATCATTTGCTATGGGATGTTGCAAACGATCGATTACGTCTTGAGCAGGGAATGCGGATCGTAAATCGATGGAATATTTAATTCGAGAGCCCCCTCCTCTCCAGTGTACTTCGGAGCCAGTGGAATTCCAAAAGAAAGTTCATTCGAGTACCACGGAGATTGTATCTAGACACGCTCTATGGTAAACGACCTTGTCAGGAATGCCGTAAAACCACTTCGGCCGAAACTGTGCTCGAGACCTACGAATCACGGCCAACTGACCAGCGCAATTTATATATACCGGAGGCATCTAAATAACGACTGTGACTTTTACTGTTTCTTCGTTTCGATCATTTATGATACACCACGCGTCAGTTAAAAATGTAGCTGTTATTTGGCATCCGTTGCTACACGCCCAAAAAACGTGAACAACACAGAGAAAGAGAGAGAGAGACATTTATGTATTTTATTTTCGTGCCACGTTAAAAATCCTTCACCGCTAATTGTCGTATTATTCACGGAATTCTCCCTCGGTTTACATCACCAGCTCACACACAGAGAGACCAGGGATCGCCATTTATCACCGTTCGTCCCACATTTTGTTTCGTTGCAGATTATGCTACCGCTGTCTCGTAATACATGACTTATACGGCCATTCGTCGTGCTCGCAGAAGCGGTAAAAATACCGAAAACTGTATGCATAAATCCACGAAGGCAGGTATATCAGTATTATAACCCGCGGCGGTAACCGCGAATCCGACAGTGTAATTTCCCGATTTCGTTTCTTTATCCGTAATCGTTCCTACAGGCGCCCTGTACAATTTCGTTTCGTGACTCCTTTTCCCATGTTATTCAGTTTGAAAACTTTTTCGAAGACGATCCAAACTTCTTCTCAATACGGTTCTTCTAGCGTGTTAACCATTAGGAGATATTAAAATGATTTATTTCTGGCAGGCTAGGCGCT
Source organism: Dufourea novaeangliae (assembly GCF_001272555.1). Lineage (NCBI taxonomy): Eukaryota > Metazoa > Arthropoda > Insecta > Hymenoptera > Halictidae > Dufourea > Dufourea novaeangliae. The sequence continues at coordinate 1,499,996 of NW_015374192.1, read as the reverse complement.
TAAGGTTTAATCAGTCGTTATATTATACAGGATGAAACGAAAAAAGGGTTCATAACTTCTGGGGTAGATAGTACTTCCGAAATGACGAAAAAAAGTATCGATAAATATCGAAGGATAGAAAAATTGTTTGTAATTTTGAAAATATTAATTTTACTATTTACCTCAGATGTTGTACACTCTTTTTCCGTTTCACCCTGTATAAGAAGGTTCAACAACTTTCGTACACTCCAATTGAAAGCATACGGGGGTGATTTGGTCTAACGATCCAAGTCCACGAGAACCACGGTAACACGGCTGTTCTAATCACCGGGGAGCGAATTAATTCGGTCGAATCGGTCGTTAGTGTAGGGA